>NW_027415262.1:0-160370 GCF_964106895.1 Numenius arquata
GGCCCGTACTGTTCCGTAAGGATCCATAGGGTTCCGTAGAGCTTCGTAGGTTCCCTAGAGGCCTCTGGAGTACCGCAGGAGCCAGTAGTGTTCTGTAGGGGCCCGTAGGGTTCCTTCCATAGGAGGTGGCAGTGTTCCGTAGGGTCCTCTAGGGTTGAGTAAGTGCCCGCAGGAGTCTGTAGGAATCCGTGGGATTCTGTAAGGTTCTGGAGGGTTCTGCAGGGTTCCATAGGGGCCCGTAGAGTTCCATAGTGGCTGGTAAAGTTCCCTAGGGCCCTGTACCGTTCCGTAACTGCCTGCAAGGGTCTTTAGGCTTCCGTAGGGGCTGGTAGGGTTCCATAAAGTTGCGTGGGTTCCTGCAGAGTTCTGCAAGTGCCGGCAAGGGCCTGTAGGGGCCCACAGTGTTTCTGTCAGGTTCCGTAGAGTTCCATAGGGGCCATATTTTTCTGTAGTGGCTGGTAGTATTCTGCAGGGGTCTGTAGGGTTCCGTAGGCGCCTGCAGTGTTCTGTAGGAGCCCATAGGGTTTTAGTGAGGTTCCGTTGTGTTGCTAAGGGTCTTGTAGAGTGCTGTCGGGTCCTGGAGTATTCTGTAGGGTTCCAGAGGGGCTCGTAGGGTTCGTCAAAATCTATAGGGTTCCCTAGGGGCCCATAGAGTCCCGTAGATTTCTGTAGGGACCTGTAGGGTTGTGTAAGTGCCCGCAGGGGTTGGTAGGAGCTTATAGGGTTCCATAAGTTTCCAGAGGGTTGTGTAGGGTTCCGTAGGGGCCTGTGGTGTTCCCTAGGGGCCTGTAGAGTCTCGTACAGTTCCGTAAGGGCCTGTGGTGTTCCCTAGGGGCCTGTAGAGTCTCGTACAGTTCCGTAGGGTCCTGTAGGTTTCCATAAGCGCCTGCAGAGGTCTGAAGGGGCCCGTACTGTTCCGTGAGGATCCATAGGGCTCCGTAGAGCTTCGTAGGTTCCCTAGAGGCCTCTGGAGTACCGCAGGAGCCAGTAGTGTTCTGTAGGGGCCCGTAGGGTTCCTTCCATAGGGACTGGCAGTGTTCCGTAGGGACCTGTAGGGTTGTGTAAGTGCCCGCAGAAGTCTGTAGGAGTCTGTGGGATTCTGTAAGGTTCCGGAGGGTTCTGCAGGGTTCCGTAGAGACCCGTAGAGTTCCGTAGTGGCTGGTAAAGTTCCGTAGGGCCCTGTGGGGTTCTGTATGGACCTGTAGGGTTCCGTAGGGGCCTGCAGGGTTCCGTAAGTGCCCGCAGGTGTCTGTAGGGTTCCGTAGGGGTCTGTAGGGTTCCGTAGGCACCTGCAGTGTTCTGTAGGAGCCCATAGGGTTTTAGTGAGGTTCCGTTGTGTTGCTAAGGGTCTTGTAGAGTGCTGTCGGGTCCTGGAGTATTCTGTAGGGTTCCAGAGGGCCTTGTAGGGTTCCGTCGAAATCTGAAGGGTTCCCTAGGGGCCCGTAGAGTCCCGTAGATTTCCGTAGGGGCCTGTAGGGTTGTGTAAGTGCCCGCAGGGGTTGGTAGGAGCTTGTAGGGTGCCATATGTTTCCGGAGGGTTGTGTAGGGTTCCGTAGGGGCCTGTGGTGTTCCCTAGGGGCCTGTAGAGTCTCGTACAGTTCCGTAGGGTCCTGTAGGTTTCCATAAGCGCCCGCAGAGGTCTGAAGGGGGCCCGTACTGTTCCGTAAGGATCCATAGGGTTCCGTAGAGCTTCGTAGGTTCCCTAGAGGCCTCTGGAGTACCGCAGGAGCCAGTAGTGTTCTGTAGGGGCCCGTAGGGTTCCTTCCATAGGAGGTGGCAGTGTTCCGTAGGGTCCTCTAGGGTTGAGTAAGTGCCCGCAGGAGTCTGTAGGAATCCGTGGGATTCTGTAAGGTTCTGGAGGGTTCTGCAGGGTTCCGTAGGGGCCTGTAGAGTTCCATAGTGGCTGGTAAAGTTCCCTAGGGCCCTGTACCGTTCCGTAACTGCCTGCAAGGGTCTTTAGGCTTCCGTAGGGGCTGGTAGGGTTCCATAAAGTTGCGTGGGTTCCTGCAGAGTTCTGCAAGTGCCCGCAAGGGCCTGTAGGGGCCCACAGTGTTTCTGTCAGGTTCCGTAGAGTTCCATAGGGGCCATATTTTTCTGTAGTGGCTGGTAGTATTCTGCAGGGGTCTGTAGGGTTCCGTAGGCGCCTGCAGTGTTCTGTAGGAGCCCATAGGGTTTTAGTGAGGTTCCGTTGTGTTGCTAAGGGTCTTGTAGAGTGCTGTCGGGTCCTGGAGTATTCTGTAGGGTTCCAGAGGGGCTCGTAGGGTTCGTCAAAATCTATAGGGTTCCCTAGGGGCCCATAGAGTCCCGTAGATTTCTGTAGGGACCTGTAGGGTTGTGTAAGTGCCCGCAGGGGTTGGTAGGAGCTTATAGGGTTCCATAAGTTTCCAGAGGGTTGTGTAGGGTTCCGTAGGGGCCTGTGGTGTTCCCTAGGGGCCTGTAGAGTCTCGTACAGTTCCGTAAGGGCCTGTGGTGTTCCCTAGGGGCCTGTAGAGTCTCGTACAGTTCCGTAGGGTCCTGTAGGTTTCCATAAGCGCCCGCAGAGGTCTGAAGGGGCCCGTACTGTTCCGTGAGGATCCATAGGGCTCCGTAGAGCTTCGTAGGTTCCCTAGAGGCCTCTGGAGTACCGCAGGAGCCAGTAGTGTTCTGTAGGGGCCCGTAGGGTTCCTTCCATAGGGACTGGCAGTGTTCCGTAGGGACCTGTAGGGTTGTGTAAGTGCCCGCAGAAGTCTGTAGGAGTCTGTGGGATTCTGTAAGGTTCCGGAGGGTTCTGCAGGGTTCCGTAGAGACCCGTAGAGTTCCGTAGTGGCTGGTAAAGTTCCGTAGGGCCCTGTGGGGTTCTGTATGGACCTGTAGGGTTCCGTAGGGGCCTGCAGGGTTCCGTAAGTGCCCGCAGGTGTCTGTAGGGTTCCGTAGGGGTCTGTAGGGTTCCGTAGGCACCTGCAGTGTTCTGTAGGAGCCCATAGGGTTTTAGTGAGGTTCCGTTGTGTTGCTAAGGGTCTTGTAGAGTGCTGTCGGGTCCTGGAGTATTCTGTAGGGTTCCAGAGGGCCTTGTAGGGTTCCGTCGAAATCTGAAGGGTTCCCTAGGGGCCCGTAGAGTCCCGTAGATTTCCGTAGGGGCCTGTAGGGTTGTGTAAGTGCCCGCAGGGGTTGGTAGGAGCTTGTAGGGTGCCATATGTTTCCGGAGGGTTGTGTAGGGTTCCGTAGGGGCCTGTGGTGTTCCCTAGGGGCCTGTAGAGTCTCGTACAGTTCCGTAGGGTCCTGTAGGTTTCCATAAGCGCCCGCAGAGGTCTGAAGGGGCCCGTACTGTTCCGTAAGGATCCATAGGGTTCCGTAGAGCTTCGTAGGTTCCCTAGAGGCCTCTGGAGTACCGCAGGAGCCAGTAGTGTTCTGTAGGGGCCCGTAGGGTTCCTTCCATAGGAGGTGGCAGTGTTCCGTAGGGTCCTCTAGGGTTGAGTAAGTGCCCGCAGGAGTCTGTAGGAATCCGTGGGATTCTGTAAGGTTCTGGAGGGTTCTGCAGGGTTCCGTAGGGGCCTGTAGAGTTCCATAGTGGCTGGTAAAGTTCCCTAGGGCCCTGTACCGTTCCGTAACTGCCTGCAAGGGTCTTTAGGCTTCCGTAGGGGCTGGTAGGGTTCCATAAAGTTGCGTGGGTTCCTGCAGAGTTCTGCAAGTGCCCGCAAGGGCCTGTAGGGGCCCACAGTGTTTCTGTCAGGTTCCGTAGAGTTCCATAGGGGCCATATTTTTCTGTAGTGGCTGGTAGTATTCTGCAGGGGTCTGTAGGGTTCCGTAGGCGCCTGCAGTGTTCTGTAGGAGCCCATAGGGTTTTAGTGAGGTTCCGTTGTGTTGCTAAGGGTCTTGTAGAGTGCTGTCGGGTCCTGGAGTATTCTGTAGGGTTCCAGAGGGGCTCGTAGGGTTCGTCAAAATCTATAGGGTTCCCTAGGGGCCCATAGAGTCCCGTAGATTTCTGTAGGGACCTGTAGGGTTGTGTAAGTGCCCGCAGGGGTTGGTAGGAGCTTATAGGGTTCCATAAGTTTCCAGAGGGTTGTGTAGGGTTCCGTAGGGGCCTGTGGTGTTCCCTAGGGGCCTGTAGAGTCTCGTACAGTTCCGTAAGGGCCTGTGGTGTTCCCTAGGGGCCTGTAGAGTCTCGTACAGTTCCGTAGGGTCCTGTAGGTTTCCATAAGCGCCTGCAGAGGTCTGAAGGGGCCCGTACTGTTCCGTGAGGATCCATAGGGCTCCGTAGAGCTTCGTAGGTTCCCTAGAGGCCTCTGGAGTACCGCAGGAGCCAGTAGTGTTCTGTAGGGGCCCGTAGGGTTCCTTCCATAGGGACTGGCAGTGTTCCGTAGGGACCTGTAGGGTTGTGTAAGTGCCCGCAGAAGTCTGTAGGAGTCTGTGGGATTCTGTAAGGTTCCGGAGGGTTCTGCAGGGTTCCGTAGAGACCCGTAGAGTTCCGTAGTGGCTGGTAAAGTTCCGTAGGGCCCTGTGGGGTTCTGTATGGACCTGTAGGGTTCCGTAGGGGCCTGCAGGGTTCCGTAAGTGCCCGCAGGTGTCTGTAGGGTTCCGTAGGGGTCTGTAGGGTTCCGTAGGCACCTGCAGTGTTCTGTAGGAGCCCATAGGGTTTTAGTGAGGTTCCGTTGTGTTGCTAAGGGTCTTGTAGAGTGCTGTCGGGTCCTGGAGTATTCTGTAGGGTTCCAGAGGGCCTTGTAGGGTTCCGTCGAAATCTGAAGGGTTCCCTAGGGGCCCGTAGAGTCCCGTAGATTTCCGTAGGGGCCTGTAGGGTTGTGTAAGTGCCCGCAGGGGTTGGTAGGAGCTTGTAGGGTGCCATATGTTTCCGGAGGGTTGTGTAGGGTTCCGTAGGGGCCTGTGGTGTTCCCTAGGGGCCTGTAGAGTCTCGTACAGTTCCGTAGGGTCCTGTAGGTTTCCATAAGCGCCCGCAGAGGTCTGAAGGGGCCCGTACTGTTCCGTAAGGATCCATAGGGTTCCGTAGAGCTTCGTAGGTTCCCTAGAGGCCTCTGGAGTACCGCAGGAGCCAGTAGTGTTCTGTAGGGGCCCGTAGGGTTCCTTCCATAGGAGGTGGCAGTGTTCCGTAGGGTCCTCTAGGGTTGAGTAAGTGCCCGCAGGAGTCTGTAGGAATCCGTGGGATTCTGTAAGGTTCTGGAGGGTTCTGCAGGGTTCCGTAGGGGCCTGTAGAGTTCCATAGTGGCTGGTAAAGTTCCCTAGGGCCCTGTACCGTTCCGTAACTGCCTGCAAGGGTCTTTAGGCTTCCGTAGGGGCTGGTAGGGTTCCATAAAGTTGCGTGGGTTCCTGCAGAGTTCTGCAAGTGCCCGCAAGGGCCTGTAGGGGCCCACAGTGTTTCTGTCAGGTTCCGTAGAGTTCCATAGGGGCCATATTTTTCTGTAGTGGCTGGTAGTATTCTGCAGGGGTCTGTAGGGTTCCGTAGGCGCCTGCAGTGTTCTGTAGGAGCCCATAGGGTTTTAGTGAGGTTCCGTTGTGTTGCTAAGGGTCTTGTAGAGTGCTGTCGGGTCCTGGAGTATTCTGTAGGGTTCCAGAGGGGCTCGTAGGGTTCGTCAAAATCTATAGGGTTCCCTAGGGGCCCATAGAGTCCCGTAGATTTCTGTAGGGACCTGTAGGGTTGTGTAAGTGCCCGCAGGGGTTGGTAGGAGCTTATAGGGTTCCATAAGTTTCCAGAGGGTTGTGTAGGGTTCCGTAGGGGCCTGTGGTGTTCCCTAGGGGCCTGTAGAGTCTCGTACAGTTCCGTAAGGGCCTGTGGTGTTCCCTAGGGGCCTGTAGAGTCTCGTACAGTTCCGTAGGGTCCTGTAGGTTTCCATAAGCGCCTGCAGAGGTCTGAAGGGGCCCGTACTGTTCCGTGAGGATCCATAGGGCTCCGTAGAGCTTCGTAGGTTCCCTAGAGGCCTCTGGAGTACCGCAGGAGCCAGTAGTGTTCTGTAGGGGCCCGTAGGGTTCCTTCCATAGGGACTGGCAGTGTTCCGTAGGGACCTGTAGGGTTGTGTAAGTGCCCGCAGAAGTCTGTAGGAGTCTGTGGGATTCTGTAAGGTTCCGGAGGGTTCTGCAGGGTTCCGTAGAGACCCGTAGAGTTCCGTAGTGGCTGGTAAAGTTCCGTAGGGCCCTGTGGGGTTCTGTATGGACCTGTAGGGTTCCGTAGGGGCCTGCAGGGTTCCGTAAGTGCCCGCAGGTGTCTGTAGGGTTCCGTAGGGGTCTGTAGGGTTCCGTAGGCACCTGCAGTGTTCTGTAGGAGCCCATAGGGTTTTAGTGAGGTTCCGTTGTGTTGCTAAGGGTCTTGTAGAGTGCTGTCGGGTCCTGGAGTATTCTGTAGGGTTCCAGAGGGCCTTGTAGGGTTCCGTCGAAATCTGAAGGGTTCCCTAGGGGCCCGTAGAGTCCCGTAGATTTCCGTAGGGGCCTGTAGGGTTGTGTAAGTGCCCGCAGGGGTTGGTAGGAGCTTGTAGGGTGCCATATGTTTCCGGAGGGTTGTGTAGGGTTCCGTAGGGGCCTGTGGTGTTCCCTAGGGGCCTGTAGAGTCTCGTACAGTTCCGTAGGGTCCTGTAGGTTTCCATAAGCGCCCGCAGAGGTCTGAAGGGGCCCGTATTGTTCCGTAAGGATCCATAGGGTTCCGTAGAGCTTCGTAGGTTCCCTAGAGGCCTCTGGAGTACCGCAGGAGCCAGTAGTGTTCTGTAGGGGCCCGTAGGGTTCCTTCCATAGGAGGTGGCAGTGTTCCGTAGGGTCCTCTAGGGTTGAGTAAGTGCCCGCAGGAGTCTGTAGGAATCCGTGGGATTCTGTAAGGTTCTGGAGGGTTCTGCAGGGTTCCGTAGGGGCCTGTAGAGTTCCATAGTGGCTGGTAAAGTTCCCTAGGGCCCTGTACCGTTCCGTAACTGCCTGCAAGGGTCTTTAGGCTTCCGTAGGGGCTGGTAGGGTTCCATAAAGTTGCGTGGGTTCCTGCAGAGTTCTGCAAGTGCCCGCAAGGGCCTGTAGGGGCCCACAGTGTTTCTGTCAGGTTCCGTAGAGTTCCGTAGGGGCCATATTTTTCTGTAGTGGCTGGTAGTATTCTGTAGGGGTCTGTAGGGTTGCGTAGGCGCCTGCAGTGTTCTGTAGGAGCCCATAGGGTTTTAGTGAGGTTCCGTTGTGTTGCTAAGGGTCTTGTAGAGTGCTGTCGGGTCCTGGAGTATTCTGTAGGGTTCCAGAGGGGCTCGTAGGGTTCGTCAAAATCTATAGGGTTCCCTAGGGGCCCATAGAGTCCCGTAGATTTCTGTAGGGACCTGTAGGGTTGTGTAAGTGCCCGCAGGGGTTGGTAGGAGCTTATAGGGTTCCATAAGTTTCCAGAGGGTTGTGTAGGGTTCCGTAGGGGCCTGTGGTGTTCCCTAGGGGCCTGTAGAGTCTCGTACGGTTCCGTAGGGGCCTGTGGTGTTCCCTAGGGGCCTGTAGAGTCTCGTACAGTTCCGTAGGGTCCTGTAGGTTTCCATAAGCGCCCGCAGAGGTCTGAAGGGGCCCGTACTGTTCCGTGAGGATCCATAGGGCTCCGTAGAGCTTCGTAGGTTCCCTAGAGGCCTCTGGAGTACCGCAGGAGCCAGTAGTGTTCTGTAGGGGCCCGTAGGGTTCCTTCCATAGGGACTGGCAGTGTTCCGTAGGGACCTGTAGGGTGTGTAAGTGCCCGCAGAAGTCTGTAGGAGTCTGTGGGATTCTGTAAGGTTCCGGAGGGTTCTGCAGGGTTCCGTAGAGACCCGTAGAGTTCCGTAGTGGCTGGTAAAGTTCCGTAGGGCCCTGTGGGGTTCTGTATGGACCTGTAGGGTTCCGTAGGGGCCTGCAGGGTTCCGTAAGTGCCCGCAGGTGTCTGTAGGGTTCCGTAGGGGTCTGTAGGGTTCCGTAGGCACCTGCAGTGTTCTGTAGGAGCCCATAGGGTTTTAGTGAGGTTCCGTTGTGTTGCTAAGGGTCTTGTAGAGTGCTGTCGGGTCCTGGAGTATTCTGTAGGGTTCCAGAGGGCCTTGTAGGGTTCCGTCGAAATCTGAAGGGTTCCCTAGGGGCCCGTAGAGTCCCGTAGATTTCCGTAGGGGCCTGTAGGGTTGTGTAAGTGCCCGCAGGGGTTGGTAGGAGCTTGTAGGGTGCCATATGTTTCTGGAGGGTTGTGTAGGGTTCCGTAGGGGCCTGTGGTGTTCCCTAGGGGCCTGTAGAGTCTCGTACAGTTCCGTAGGGTCCTGTAGGTTTCCATAAGCGCCCGCAGAGGTCTGAAGGGGCCCGTACTGTTCCGTAAGGATCCATAGGGTTCCGTAGAGCTTCGTAGGTTCCCTAGAGGCCTCTGGAGTACCGCAGGAGCCAGTAGTGTTCTGTAGGGGCCCGTAGGGTTCCTTCCATAGGAGGTGGCAGTGTTCCGTAGGGTCCTCTAGGGTTGAGTAAGTGCCCGCAGGAGTCTGTAGGAATCCGTGGGATTCTGTAAGGTTCTGGAGGGTTCTGCAGGGTTCCATAGGGGCCCGTAGAGTTCCATAGTGGCTGGTAAAGTTCCCTAGGGCCCTGTACCGTTCCGTAACTGCCTGCAAGGGTCTTTAGGCTTCCGTAGGGGCTGGTAGGGTTCCATAAAGTTGCGTGGGTTCCTGCAGAGTTCTGCAAGTGCCCGCAAGGGCCTGTAGGGGCCCACAGTGTTTCTGTCAGGTTCCGTAGAGTTCCATAGGGGCCATATTTTTCTGTAGTGGCTGGTAGTATTCTGCAGGGGTCTGTAGGGTTCCGTAGGCGCCTGCAGTGTTCTGTAGGAGCCCATAGGGTTTTAGTGAGGTTCCGTTGTGTTGCTAAGGGTCTTGTAGAGTGCTGTCGGGTCCTGGAGTATTCTGTAGGGTTCCAGAGGGGCTCGTAGGGTTCGTCAAAATCTATAGGGTTCCCTAGGGGCCCATAGAGTCCCGTAGATTTCTGTAGGGACCTGTAGGGTTGTGTAAGTGCCCGCAGGGGTTGGTAGGAGCTTATAGGGTTCCATAAGTTTCCAGAGGGTTGTGTAGGGTTCCGTAGGGGCCTGTGGTGTTCCCTAGGGGCCTGTAGAGTCTCGTACGGTTCCGTAGGGGCCTGTGGTGTTCCCTAGGGGCCTGTAGAGTCTCGTACAGTTCCGTAGGGTCCTGTAGGTTTCCATAAGCGCCTGCAGAGGTCTGAAGGGGCCCGTACTGTTCCGTGAGGATCCATAGGGCTCCGTAGAGCTTCGTAGGTTCCCTAGAGGCCTCTGGAGTACCGCAGGAGCCAGTAGTGTTCTGTAGGGGCCCGTAGGGTTCCTTCCATAGGGACTGGCAGTGTTCCGTAGGGACCTGTAGGGTTGTGTAAGTGCCCGCAGAAGTCTGTAGGAGTCTGTGGGATTCTGTAAGGTTCCGGAGGGTTCTGCAGGGTTCTGTAGAGACCCGTAGAGTTCCGTAGTGGCTGGTAAAGTTCCGTAGGGCCCTGTGGGGTTCTGTATGGACCTGTAGGGTTCCGTAGGGGCCTGCAGGGTTCCGTAAGTGCCCGCAGGTGTCTGTAGGGTTCCGTAGGGGTCTGTAGGGTTCCGTAGGCACCTGCAGTGTTCTGTAGGAGCCCATAGGGTTTTAGTGAGGTTCCGTTGTGTTGCTAAGGGTCTTGTAGAGTGCTGTCGGGTCCTGGAGTATTCTGTAGGGTTCCAGAGGGCCTTGTAGGGTTCCGTCGAAATCTGAAGGGTTCCCTAGGGGCCCGTAGAGTCCCGTAGATTTCCGTAGGGGCCTGTAGGGTTGTGTAAGTGCCCGCAGGGGTTGGTAGGAGCTTGTAGGGTGCCATATGTTTCCGGAGGGTTGTGTAGGGTTCCGTAGGGGCCTGTGGTGTTCCCTAGGGGCCTGTAGAGTCTCGTACAGTTCCGTAGGGTCCTGTAGGTTTCCATAAGCGCCCGCAGAGGTCTGAAGGGGCCCGTACTGTTCCGTAAGGATCCATAGGGTTCCGTAGAGCTTCGTAGGTTCCCTAGAGGCCTCTGGAGTACCGCAGGAGCCAGTAGTGTTCTGTAGGGGCCCGTAGGGTTCCTTCCATAGGAGCTGGCAGTGTTCCGTAGGGTCCTCTAGGGTTGAGTAAGTGCCCGCAGGAGTCTGTAGGAATCCGTGGGATTCTGTAAGGTTCTGGAGGGTTCTGCAGGGTTCCGTAGGGGCCTGTAGAGTTCCATAGTGGCTGGTAAAGTTCCCTAGGGCCCTGTACCGTTCCGTAACTGCCTGCAAGGGTCTTTAGGCTTCCGTAGGGGCTGGTAGGGTTCCATAAAGTTGCGTGGGTTCCTGCAGAGTTCTGCAAGTGCCCGCAAGGGCCTGTAGGGGCCCACAGTGTTTCTGTCAGGTTCCGTAGAGTTCCGTAGGGGCCATATTTTTCTGTAGTGGCTGGTAGTATTCTGTAGGGGTCTGTAGGGTTGCGTAGGCGCCTGCAGTGTTCTGTAGGAGCCCACAGGGTTTTAGTGAGGTTCCGTTGTGTTGCTAAGGGTCTTGTAGAGTGCTGTCGGGTCCTGGAGTATTCTGTAGGGTTCCAGAGGGGCTCGTAGGGTTCCATCGAAATCTATAGAGTTCCCTAGGGGCCCATAGAGTCCCGTAGATTTCCGTAGGGACCTGTAGGGTTGTGTAAGTGCCCGCAGGGGTTGGTAGGAGCTTATAGGGTTCCATAAGTTTCCAGAGGGTTGTGTAGGGTTCCGTAGGGGCCTGTGGTGTTCCCTAGGGGCCTGTAGAGTCTCGTACGGTTCCGTAAGGGCCTGTGGTGTTCCCTAGGGGCCTGTAGAGTCTCGTACAGTTCCGTAGGGTCCTGTAGGTTTCCATAAGCGCCCGCAGAGGTCTGAAGGGGCCCGTACTGTTCCGTGAGGATCCATAGGGCTCCGTAGAGCTTCGTAGGTTCCCTAGAGGCCTCTGGAGTACCGCAGGAGCCAGTAGTGTTCTGTAGGGGCCCGTAGGGTTCCTTCCATAGGGACTGGCAGTGTTCCGTAGGGACCTGTAGGGTTGTGTAAGTGCCCGCAGAAGTCTGTAGGAGTCTATGGGATTCTGTAAGGTTCTGGAGGGTTCTGCAGGGTTCCGTAGGGACCCGTAGAGTTCCGTAGTGGCTGGTAAAGTTCCGTAGGGCCCTGTGGGGTTCTGTATGGACCTGTAGGGTTCCGTAGGGGCCTGCAGGGTTCCGTAAGTGCCCGCAGGTGTCTGTAGGGTTCCGTAGGGGTCTGTAGGGTTCCGTAGGCACCTGCAGTGTTCTGTAGGAGCCCATAGGGTTTTCGTGAGGTTCCGTTGTGTTGCTAAGGGTCTTGTAGAGTGCTGTCGGGTCCTGGAGTATTCTGTAGGGTTCCAGAGGGCCTTGTAGGGTTCCGTCGAAATCTGAAGGGTTCCCTAGGGGCCCGTAGAGTCCCGTAGATTTCCGTAGGGGCCTGTAGGGTTGTGTAAGTGCCCGCAGGGGTTGTTAGGAGCTTGTAGGGTGCCATATGTTTCCGGAGGGTTGTGTAGGGTTCCGTAGGGGCCTGTGGTGTTCCCTAGGGGCCTGTAGAGTCTCATACAGTTCCGTAGGGTCCTGTAGGTTTCCATAAGCGCCCGCAGAGGTCTGAAGGGGCCCGTACTGTTCCGTGAGGATCCATAGGGCTCCGTAGAGCTTCGTAGGTTCCCTAGAGGCCTCTGGAGTACCGCAGGAGCCAGTAGTGTTCTGTAGGGGCCCGTAGGGTTCCTTCCATAGGGACTGGCAGTGTTCCGTAGGGTCCTCTAGGGTTGAGTAAGTGCCCGCAGAAGTCTGTAGGAATCCGTGGGATTCTGTAAGGTTCTGGAGGGTTCTGCAGGGTTCCGTAGGGGCCTGTAGAGTTCCATAGTGGCTGGTAAAGTTCCCTAGGGCCCTGTACCGTTCCGTAACTGCCTGCAAGGGTCTTTAGGCTTCCGTAGGGGCTGGTAGGGTTCCATAAAGTTGCGTGGGTTCCTGCAGAGTTCTGCAAGTGCCCGCAAGGGCCTGTAGGGGCCCACAGTGTTTCTGTCAGGTTCCGTAGAGTTCCGTAGGGGCCATATTTTTCTGTAGTGGCTGGTAGTATTCTGTAGGGGTCTGTAGGGTTCCGTAGGCGCCTGCAGTGTTCTGTAGGAGCCCACAGGGTTTTAGTGAGGTTCCGTTGTGTTGCTAAGGGTCTTGTAGAGTGCTGTCGGGTCCTGGAGTATTCTGTAGGGTTCCAGAGGGGCTCGTAGGGTTCCATCGAAATCTATAGGGTTCCCTAGGGGCCCATAGAGTCCCGTAGATTTCCGTAGGGACCTGTAGGGTTGTGTAAGTGCCCGCAGGGGTTGGTAGGAGCTTATAGGGTTCCATAAGTTTCCAGAGGGTTGTGTAGGGTTCCGTAGGGGCCTGTGGTGTTCCCTAGGGGCCTGTAGAGTCTCGTACGGTTCCGTAAGGGCCTGTGGTGTTCCCTAGGGGCCTGTAGAGTCTCGTACAGTTCCGTAGGGTCCTGTAGGTTTCCATAAGCGCCCGCAGAGGTCTGAAGGGGCCCGTACTGTTCCGTGAGGATCCATAGGGCTCCGTAGAGCTTCGTAGGTTCCCTAGAGGCCTCTGGAGTACCGCGGGAGCCAGTAGTGTTCTGTAGGGGCCCGTAGGGTTCCTTCCATAGGGACTGGCAGTGTTCCGTAGGGTCCTCTAGGGTTGAGTAAGTGCCCGCAGGAGTCTGTAGGAATCCGTGGGATTCTGTAAGGTTCTGGAGGGTTCTGCAGGGTTCCGTAGGGGCCCGTAGAGTTCCATAGTGGCTGGTAAAGTTCCCTAGGGCCCTGTACCGTTCCGTAACTGCCTGCAAGGGTCTTTAGGCTTCCGTAGGGGCTGGTAGGGTTCCATAAAGTTGCGTGGGTTCCTGCAGAGTTCTGCAAGTGCCCGCAAGGGCCTGTAGGGGCGCACAGTGTTTCTGTCAGGTTCCGTAGAGTTCCGTAGGGGCCATATTTTTCTGTAGTGGCTGGTAGTATTCTGTAGGGGTCTGTAGGGTTCCGTAGGCGCCTGCAGTGTTCTGTAGGAGCCCATAGGGTTTTAGTGAGGTTCCGTTGTGTTGCTAAGGGTCTTGTAGAGTGCTGTCGGGTCCTGGAGTATTCTGTAGGGTTCCAGAGGGGCTCGTAGGGTTCGTCAAAATCTATAGGGTTCCCTAGGGGCCCATAGAGTCCCGTAGATTTCTGTAGGGACCTGTAGGGTTGTGTAAGTGCCCGCAGGGGTTGGTAGGAGCTTATAGGGTTCCATAAGTTTCCAGAGGGTTGTGTAGGGTTCCGTAGGGGCCTGTGGTGTTCCCTAGGGGCCTGTAGAGTCTCGTACGGTTCCGTAGGGGCCTGTGGTGTTCCCTAGGGGCCTGTAGAGTCTCGTACAGTTCCGTAGGGTCCTGTAGGTTTCCATAAGCGCCCGCAGAGGTCTGAAGGGGCCCGTACTGTTCCGTAAGGATCCATAGGGTTCCGTAGAGCTTCGTAGGTTCCCTAGAGGCCTCTGGAGTACCGCAGGAGCCAGTAGTGTTCTGTAGGGGCCCGTAGGGTTCCTTCCATAGGAGCTGGCAGTGTTCCGTAGGGTCCTCTAGGGTTGAGTAAGTGCCCGCAGGAGTCTGTAGGAATCCGTGGGATTCTGTAAGGTTCTGGAGGGTTCTGCAGGGTTCCGTAGGGGCCTGTAGAGTTCCATAGTGGCTGGTAAAGTTCCCTAGGGCCCTGTACCGTTCCGTAACTGCCTGCAAGGGTCTTTAGGCTTCCGTAGGGGCTGGTAGGGTTCCATAAAGTTGCGTGGGTTCCTGCAGAGTTCTGCAAGTGCCCGCAAGGGCCTGTAGGGGCCCACAGTGTTTCTGTCAGGTTCCGTAGAGTTCCGTAGGGGCCATATTTTTCTGTAGTGGCTGGTAGTATTCTGTAGGGGTCTGTAGGGTTCCGTAGGCGCCTGCAGTGTTCTGTAGGAGCCCACAGGGTTTTAGTGAGGTTCCGTTGTGTTGCTAAGGGTCTTGTAGAGTGCTGTCGGGTCCTGGAGTATTCTGTAGGGTTCCAGAGGGGCTCGTAGGGTTCCATCGAAATCTATAGAGTTCCCTAGGGGCCCATAGAGTCCCGTAGATTTCCGTAGGGACCTGTAGGGTTGTGTAAGTGCCCGCAGGGGTTGGTAGGAGCTTATAGGGTTCCATAAGTTTCCAGAGGGTTGTGTAGGGTTCCGTAGGGGCCTGTGGTGTTCCCTAGGGGCCTGTAGAGTCTCGTACGGTTCCGTAAGGGCCTGTGGTGTTCCCTAGGGGCCTGTAGAGTCTCGTACAGTTCCGTAGGGTCCTGTAGGTTTCCATAAGCGCCCGCAGAGGTCTGAAGGGGCCCGTACTGTTCCGTGAGGATCCATAGGGCTCCGTAGAGCTTCGTAGGTTCCCTAGAGGCCTCTGGAGTACCGCAGGAGCCAGTAGTGTTCTGTAGGGGCCCGTAGGGTTCCTTCCATAGGGACTGGCAGTGTTCCGTAGGGACCTGTAGGGTTGTGTAAGTGCCCGCAGAAGTCTGTAGGAGTCTATGGGATTCTGTAAGGTTCTGGAGGGTTCTGCAGGGTTCCGTAGGGACCCGTAGAGTTCCGTAGTGGCTGGTAAAGTTCCGTAGGGCCCTGTGGGGTTCTGTATGGACCTGTAGGGTTCCGTAGGGGCCTGCAGGGTTCCGTAAGTGCCCGCAGGTGTCTGTAGGGTTCCGTAGGGGTCTGTAGGGTTCCGTAGGCACCTGCAGTGTTCTGTAGGAGCCCATAGGGTTTTCGTGAGGTTCCGTTGTGTTGCTAAGGGTCTTGTAGAGTGCTGTCGGGTCCTGGAGTATTCTGTAGGGTTCCAGAGGGCCTTGTAGGGTTCCGTCGAAATCTGAAGGGTTCCCTAGGGGCCCGTGGAGTCCCATAGATTTCCGTAGGGGCCTGTAGGGTTGTGTAAGTGCCCGCAGGGGTTGGTAGGAGCTTGTAGGGTGCCATATGTTTCCGGAGGGTTGTGTAGGGTTCTGTAGGGGCCTGTGGTGTTCCCTAGGGGCCTGTAGAGTCTTGTACGGTTCCGTAGGGTCCTGTAGGTTTCCATAAGCGCCCGCAGAGGTCTGAAGGGGCCCGTACTGTTCCGTAAGGATCCATAGGGTTCCGTAGAGCTTCGTAGGTTCCCTAGAGGCCTCTGGAGTACCGCAGGAGCCAGTAGTGTTCTGTAGGGGCCCGTAGGGTTCCTTCCATAGGAGCTGGCAGTGTTCCGTAGGGTCCTCTAGGGTTGAGTAAGTGCCCGCAGGAGTCTGTAGGAATCCGTGGGATTCTGTAAGGTTCTGGAGGGTTCTGCAGGGTTCCGTAGGGGCCTGTAGAGTTCCATAGTGTCTGGTAAAGTTCCCTAGGGCCCTGTACCGTTCCGTAACTGCCTGCAAGGGTCTTTAGGCTTCCGTAGGGGCTGGTAGGGTTCCATAAAGTTGCGTGGGTTCCTGCAGAGTTCTGCAAGTGCCCGCAAGGGCCTGTAGGGGCCCACAGTGTTTCTGTCAGGTTCCGTAGAGTTCCGTAGGGGCCATATTTTTCTGTAGTGGCTGGTAGTATTCTGTAGGGGTCTGTAGGGTTGCGTAGGCGCCTGCAGTGTTCTGTAGGAGCCCACAGGGTTTTAGTGAGGTTCCGTTGTGTTGCTAAGGGTCTTGTAGAGTGCTGTCGGGTCCTGGAGTATTCTGTAGGGTTCCAGAGGGGCTCGTAGGGTTCCATCGAAATCTATAGAGTTCCCTAGGGGCCCATAGAGTCCCGTAGATTTCCGTAGGGACCTGTAGGGTTGTGTAAGTGCCCGCAGGGGTTGGTAGGAGCTTATAGGGTTCCATAAGTTTCCAGAGGGTTGTGTAGGGTTCCGTAGGGGCCTGTGGTGTTCCCTAGGGGCCTGTAGAGTCTCGTACGGTTCCGTAAGGGCCTGTGGTGTTCCCTAGGGGCCTGTAGAGTCTCGTACAGTTCCGTAGGGTCCTGTAGGTTTCCATAAGCGCCCGCAGAGGTCTGAAGGGGCCCGTACTGTTCCGTGAGGATCCATAGGGCTCCGTAGAGCTTCGTAGGTTCCCTAGAGGCCTCTGGAGTACCGCAGGAGCCAGTAGTGTTCTGTAGGGGCCCGTAGGGTTCCTTCCATAGGGACTGGCAGTGTTCCGTAGGGACCTGTAGGGTTGTGTAAGTGCCCGCAGAAGTCTGTAGGAGTCTATGGGATTCTGTAAGGTTCTGGAGGGTTCTGCAGGGTTCCGTAGGGACCCGTAGAGTTCCGTAGTGGCTGGTAAAGTTCCGTAGGGCCCTGTGGGGTTCTGTATGGACCTGTAGGGTTCCGTAGGGGCCTGCAGGGTTCCGTAAGTGCCCGCAGGTGTCTGTAGGGTTCCGTAGGGGTCTGTAGGGTTCCGTAGGCACCTGCAGTGTTCTGTAGGAGCCCATAGGGTTTTCGTGAGGTTCCGTTGTGTTGCTAAGGGTCTTGTAGAGTGCTGTCGGGTCCTGGAGTATTCTGTAGGGTTCCAGAGGGCCTTGTAGGGTTCCGTCGAAATCTGAAGGGTTCCCTAGGGGCCCGTGGAGTCCCATAGATTTCCGTAGGGGCCTGTAGGGTTGTGTAAGTGCCCGCAGGGGTTGGTAGGAGCTTGTAGGGTGCCATATGTTTCCGGAGGGTTGTGTAGGGTTCTGTAGGGGCCTGTGGTGTTCCCTAGGGGCCTGTAGAGTCTTGTACGGTTCCGTAGGGTCCTGTAGGTTTCCATAAGCGCCCGCAGAGGTCTGAAGGGGCCCGTACTGTTCCGTAAGGATCCATAGGGTTCCGTAGAGCTTCGTAGGTTCCCTAGAGGCCTCTGGAGTACCGCAGGAGCCAGTAGTGTTCTGTAGGGGCCCGTAGGGTTCCTTCCATAGGAGCTGGCAGTGTTCCGTAGGGTCCTCTAGGGTTGAGTAAGTGCCCGCAGGAGTCTGTAGGAATCCGTGGGATTCTGTAAGGTTCTGGAGGGTTCTGCAGGGTTCCGTAGGGGCCTGTAGAGTTCCATAGTGGCTGGTAAAGTTCCCTAGGGCCCTGTACCGTTCCGTAACTGCCTGCAAGGGTCTTTAGGCTTCCGTAGGGGCTGGTAGGGTTCCATAAAGTTGCGTGGGTTCCTGCAGAGTTCTGCAAGTGCCCGCAAGGGCCTGTAGGGGCCCACAGTGTTTCTGTCAGGTTCCGTAGAGTTCCGTAGGGGCCATATTTTTCTGTAGTGGCTGGTAGTATTCTGTAGGGGTCTGTAGGGTTGCGTAGGCGCCTGCAGTGTTCTGTAGGAGCCCACAGGGTTTTAGTGAGGTTCCGTTGTGTTGCTAAGGGTCTTGTAGAGTGCTGTCGGGTCCTGGAGTATTCTGTAGGGTTCCAGAGGGGCTCGTAGGGTTCCATCGAAATCTATAGAGTTCCCTAGGGGCCCATAGAGTCCCGTAGATTTCCGTAGGGACCTGTAGGGTTGTGTAAGTGCCCGCAGGGGTTGGTAGGAGCTTATAGGGTTCCATAAGTTTCCAGAGGGTTGTGTAGGGTTCCGTAGGGGCCTGTGGTGTTCCCTAGGGGCCTGTAGAGTCTCGTACGGTTCCGTAAGGGCCTGTGGTGTTCCCTAGGGGCCTGTAGAGTCTCGTACAGTTCCGTAGGGTCCTGTAGGTTTCCATAAGCGCCCGCAGAGGTCTGAAGGGGCCCGTACTGTTCCGTGAGGATCCATAGGGCTCCGTAGAGCTTCGTAGGTTCCCTAGAGGCCTCTGGAGTACCGCAGGAGCCAGTAGTGTTCTGTAGGGGCCCGTAGGGTTCCTTCCATAGGGACTGGCAGTGTTCCGTAGGGACCTGTAGGGTTGTGTAAGTGCCCGCAGAAGTCTGTAGGAGTCTATGGGATTCTGTAAGGTTCTGGAGGGTTCTGCAGGGTTCCGTAGGGACCCGTAGAGTTCCGTAGTGGCTGGTAAAGTTCCGTAGGGCCCTGTGGGGTTCTGTATGGACCTGTAGGGTTCCGTAGGGGCCTGCAGGGTTCCGTAAGTGCCCGCAGGTGTCTGTAGGGTTCCGTAGGGGTCTGTAGGGTTCCGTAGGCACCTGCAGTGTTCTGTAGGAGCCCATAGGGTTTTCGTGAGGTTCCGTTGTGTTGCTAAGGGTCTTGTAGAGTGCTGTCGGGTCCTGGAGTATTCTGTAGGGTTCCAGAGGGCCTTGTAGGGTTCCGTCGAAATCTGAAGGGTTCCCTAGGGGCCCGTGGAGTCCCATAGATTTCCGTAGGGGCCTGTAGGGTTGTGTAAGTGCCCGCAGGGGTTGGTAGGAGCTTGTAGGGTGCCATATGTTTCCGGAGGGTTGTGTAGGGTTCTGTAGGGGCCTGTGGTGTTCCCTAGGGGCCTGTAGAGTCTTGTACGGTTCCGTAGGGTCCTGTAGGTTTCCATAAGCGCCCGCAGAGGTCTGAAGGGGCCCGTACTGTTCCGTGAGGATCCATAGGGCTCTGTAGAGCTTCGTAGGTTCCCTAGAGGCCTCTGGAGTACCGCAGGAGCCAGTAGTGTTCTGTAGGGGCCCGTAGGGTTCCTTCCATAGGAGGTGGCAGTGTTCCGTAGGGTCCTCTAGGGTTGAGTAAGTGCCCGCAGGAGTCTGTAGGAATCCGTGGGATTCTGTAAGGTTCTGGAGGGTTCTGCAGGGTTCCGTAGGGGCCCGTAGAGTTCCATAGTGGCTGGTAAAGTTCCCTAGGGCCCTGTACCGTTCCGTAACTGCCTGCAAGGGTCTTTAGGCTTCCGTAGGGGCTGGTAGGGTTCCATAAAGTTGCGTGGGTTCCTGCAGAGTTCTGCAAGTGCCCGCAAGGGCCTGTAGGGGCCCACAGTGTTTCTGTCAGGTTCCGTAGAGTTCCGTAGGGGCCATATTTTTCTGTAGTGGCTGGTAGTATTCTGTAGGGGTCTGTAGGGTTGCGTAGGCGCCTGCAGTGTTCTGTAGGAGCCCACAGGGTTTTAGTGAGGTTCCGTTGTGTTGCTAAGGGTCTTGTAGAGTGCTGTCGGGTCCTGGAGTATTCTGTAGGGTTCCAGAGGGGCTCGTAGGGTTCCATCGAAATCTATAGAGTTCCCTAGGGGCCCATAGAGTCCCGTAGATTTCCGTAGGGACCTGTAGGGTTGTGTAAGTGCCCGCAGGGGTTGGTAGGAGCTTATAGGGTTCCATAAGTTTCCAGAGGGTTGTGTAGGGTTCCGTAGGGGCCTGTGGTGTTCCCTAGGGGCCTGTAGAGTCTCGTACGGTTCCGTAAGGGCCTGTGGTGTTCCCTAGGGGCCTGTAGAGTCTCGTACAGTTCCGTAGGGTCCTGTAGGTTTCCATAAGCGCCCGCAGAGGTCTGAAGGGGCCCGTACTGTTCCGTGAGGATCCATAGGGCTCCGTAGAGCTTCGTAGGTTCCCTAGAGGCCTCTGGAGTACCGCAGGAGCCAGTAGTGTTCTGTAGGGGCCCGTAGGGTTCCTTCCATAGGGACTGGCAGTGTTCCGTAGGGACCTGTAGGGTTGTGTAAGTGCCCGCAGAAGTCTGTAGGAGTCTATGGGATTCTGTAAGGTTCTGGAGGGTTCTGCAGGGTTCCGTAGGGACCCGTAGAGTTCCGTAGTGGCTGGTAAAGTTCCGTAGGGCCCTGTGGGGTTCTGTATGGACCTGTAGGGTTCCGTAGGGGCCTGCAGGGTTCCGTAAGTGCCCGCAGGTGTCTGTAGGGTTCCGTAGGGGTCTGTAGGGTTCCGTAGGCACCTGCAGTGTTCTGTAGGAGCCCATAGGGTTTTCGTGAGGTTCCGTTGTGTTGCTAAGGGTCTTGTAGAGTGCTGTCGGGTCCTGGAGTATTCTGTAGGGTTCCAGAGGGCCTTGTAGGGTTCCGTCGAAATCTGAAGGGTTCCCTAGGGGCCCGTGGAGTCCCATAGATTTCCGTAGGGGCCTGTAGGGTTGTGTAAGTGCCCGCAGGGGTTGGTAGGAGCTTGTAGGGTGCCATATGTTTCCGGAGGGTTGTGTAGGGTTCCGTAGGGGCCTGTGGTGTTCCCTAGGGGCCTGTAGAGTCTTGTACGGTTCCGTAGGGTCCTGTAGGTTTCCATAAGCGCCCGCAGAGGTCTGAAGGGGCCCGTACTGTTCCGTGAGGATCCATAGGGCTCCGTAGAGCTTCGTAGGTTCCCTAGAGGCCTCTGGAGTACCGCAGGAGCCAGTAGTGTTCTGTAGGGGCCCGTAGGGTTCCTTCCATAGGGACTGGCAGTGTTCCGTAGGGACCTGTAGGGTTGTGTAAGTGCCCGCAGAAGTCTGTAGGAGTCTATGGGATTCTGTAAGGTTCTGGAGGGTTCTGCAGGGTTCCGTAGGGACCCGTAGAGTTCCGTAGTGGCTGGTAAAGTTCCGTAGGGCCCTGTGGGGTTCTGTATGGACCTGTAGGGTTCCGTAGGGGCCTGCAGGGTTCCGTAAGTGCCCGCAGGTGTCTGTAGGGTTCCGTAGGGGTCTGTAGGGTTCCGTAGGCACCTGCAGTGTTCTGTAGGAGCCCATAGGGTTTTCGTGAGGTTCCGTTGTGTTGCTAAGGGTCTTGTAGAGTGCTGTCGGGTCCTGGAGTATTCTGTAGGGTTCCAGAGGGCCTTGTAGGGTTCCGTCGAAATCTGAAGGGTTCCCTAGGGGCCCGTGGAGTCCCATAGATTTCCGTAGGGGCCTGTAGGGTTGTGTAAGTGCCCGCAGGGGTTGGTAGGAGCTTGTAGGGTGCCATATGTTTCCGGAGGGTTGTGTAGGGTTCCGTAGGGGCCTGTGGTGTTCCCTAGGGGCCTGTAGAGTCTTGTACGGTTCCGTAGGGTCCTGTAGGTTTCCATAAGCGCCCGCAGAGGTCTGAAGGGGCCCGTACTGTTCCGTGAGGATCCATAGGGCTCCGTAGAGCTTCGTAGGTTCCCTAGAGGCCTCTGGAGTACCGCAGGAGCCAGTAGTGTTCTGTAGGGGCCCGTAGGGTTCCTTCCATAGGAGGTGGCAGTGTTCCGTAGGGTCCTCTAGGGTTGAGTAAGTGCCCGCAGGAGTCTGTAGGAATCCGTGGGATTCTGTAAGGTTCTGGAGGGTTCTGCAGGGTTCCGTAGGGGCCCGTAGAGTTCCATAGTGGCTGGTAAAGTTCCCTAGGGCCCTGTACCGTTCCGTAACTGCCTGCAAGGGTCTTTAGGCTTCCGTAGGGGCTGGTAGGGTTCCATAAAGTTGCGTGGGTTCCTGCAGAGTTCTGCAAGTGCCCGCAAGGGCCTGTAGGGGCCCACAGTGTTTCTGTCAGGTTCCGTAGAGTTCCGTAGGGGCCATATTTTTCTGTAGTGGCTGGTAGTATTCTGTAGGGGTCTGTAGGGTTCCGTAGGCGCCTGCAGTGTTCTGTAGGAGCCCATAGGGATTTCGTGAGGTTCTGTTGTGTTGCTAAGGGTCTTGTAGAGTGCTGTCGGGTCCTGGAGTATTCTGTAGGGTTCCAGAGGGGCTCGTAGGGTTCCATCGAAATCTATAGGGTTCCCTAGGGGCCCATAGAGTCCTGTAGATTTCCGTAGGGACCTGTAGGGTTGTGTAAGTGCCCGCAGGGGTTGGTAGGAGCTTATAGGGTTCCATAAGTTTCCAGAGGGTTGTGTAGGGTTCCGTAGGGGCCGGTGGTGTTCCCTAGGGGCCTGTAGAGTCTTGTACGGTTCCGTAAGGGCCTGTGGTGTTCCCTAGGGGCCTGTAGAGTCTCGTACAGTTCCGTAGGGTCCTGTAGGTTTCCATAAGCGCCCGCAGAGGTCTGAAGGGGCCCGTACTGTTCCGTGAGGATCCATAGGGCTCCGTAGAGCTTCGTAGGTTCCCTAGAGGCCTCTGGAGTACCGCAGGAGCCAGTAGTGTTCTGTAGGGGCCCGTAGGGTTCCTTCCATAGGGACTGGCAGTGTTCCGTAGGGACCTGTAGGGTTGTGTAAGTGCCCGCAGAAGTCTGTAGGAGTCTGTGGGATTCTGTAAGGTTCCGGAGGGTTCTGCAGGGTTCCGTAGAGACCCGTAGAGTTCCGTAGTGGCTGGTAAAGTTCCGTAGGGCCCTGTGGGGTTCTGTATGGACCTGTAGGGTTCCGTAGGGGCCTGCAGGGTTCCGTAAGTGCCCGCAGGTGTCTGTAGGGTTCCGTAGAGGTCTGTAGGGTTCCGTAGGCACCTGCAGTGTTCTGTAGGAGCCCATAGGGTTTTCGTGAGGTTCCGTTGTGTTGCTAAGGGTCTTGTAGAGTGCTGTCGGGTCCTGGAGTATTCTGTAGGGTTCCAGAGGGGCTCGTAGGGTTTTGTCGAAATCTATAGGGTTCCCTAGGGGCCCGTGGAGTCCCGTAGATTTCCGTAGGGGCCTGTAGGGTTGTGTAAGTGCCCGCAGGGGTTGGTAGGAGCTTGTAGGGTGCCATATGTTTCCGGAGGGTTGTGTAGGGTTCTGTAGGGGCCTGTGGTGTTCCCTAGGGGCCTGTAGAGTCTCGTACAGTTCCGTAGGGTCCTGTAGGTTTCCATAAGCGCCCGCAGAGGTCTGAAGGGGCCCGTACTGTTCCGTAAGGATCCATAGGGTTCCGTAGAGCTTCGTAGGTTCCCTAGAGGCCTCTGGAGTACCGCAGGAGCCAGTAGTGTTCTGTAGGGGCCCGTAGGGTTCCTTCCATAGGAGCTGGCAGTGTTCCGTAGGGTCCTCTAGGGTTGAGTAAGTGCCCGCAGGAGTCTGTAGGAATCCGTGGGATTCTGTAAGGTTCTGGAGGGTTCTGCAGGGTTCCGTAGGGGCCCGTAGAGTTCCATAGTGGCTGGTAAAGTTCCCTAGGGCCCTGTACCGTTCCGTAACTGCCTGCAAGGGTCTTTAGGCTTCCGTAGGGGCTGGTAGGGTTCCATAAAGTTGCGTGGGTTCCTGCAGAGTTCTGCAAGTGCCGGCAAGGGCCTGTAGGGGCCCACAGTGTTTCTGTCAGGTTCCGTAGAGTTCCGTAGGGGCCATATTTTTCTGTAGTGGCTGGTAGTATTCTGTAGGGGTCTGTAGGGTTCCGTAGGCGCCTGCAGTGTTCTGTAGGAGCCCACAGGGTTTTAGTGAGGTTCCGTTGTGTTGCTAAGGGTCTTGTAGAGTGCTGTCGGGTTCTGGAGCATTCTGTAGGGTTCCAGAGGGGCTCGTAGGGTTCCATCGAAATCTATAGGGTTCCCTAGGGGCCCATAGAGTCCCGTAGATTTCCGTAGGGACCTGTAGGGTTGTGTAAGTGCCCGCAGGGGTTGGTAGGAGCTTATAGGGTTCCATAAGTTTCCAGAGGGTTGTGTAGGGTTCCGTAGGGGCCTGTGGTGTTCCCTAGGGGCCTGTAGAGTCTCGTACGGTTCCGTAAGGGCCTGTGGTGTTCCCTAGGGCCTGTAGAGTCTCGTACAGTTCCGTAGGGTCCTGTAGGTTTCCATAAGCGCCCGCAGAGGTCTGAAGGGGCCCGTACTGTTCCGTGAGGATCCATAGGGCTCCGTAGAGCTTCGTAGGTTCCCTAGAGGCCTCTGGAGTACCGCAGGAGCCAGTAGTGTTCTGTAGGGGCCCGTAGGGTTCCTTCCATAGGGACTGGCAGTGTTCCGTAGGGACCTGTAGGGTTGTGTAAGTGCCCGCAGAAGTCTGTAGGAGTCTATGGGATTCTGTAAGGTTCTGGAGGGTTCTGCAGGGTTCCGTAGGGACCCGTAGAGTTCCGTAGTGGCTGGTAAAGTTCCGTAGGGCCCTGTGGGGTTCTGTATGGACCTGTAGGGTTCCGTAGGGGCCTGCAGGGTTCCGTAAGTGCCCGCAGGTGTCTGTAGGGTTCCGTAGGGGTCTGTAGGGTTCCGTAGGCACCTGCAGTGTTCTGTAGGAGCCCATAGGGTTTTCGTGAGGTTCCGTTGTGTTGCTAAGGGTCTTGTAGAGTGCTGTCGGGTCCTGGAGTATTCTGTAGGGTTCCAGAGGGGCTCGTAGGGTTTTGTCGAAATCTATAGGGTTCCCTAGGGGCCCGTGGAGTCCCGTAGATTTCCGTAGGGGCCTGTAGGGTTGTGTAAGTGCCCGCAGGGTTGGTAGGAGCTTGTAGGGTGCCATATGTTTCCGGAGGGTTGTGTAGGGTTCTGTAGGGGCCTGTGGTGTTCCCTAGGGGCCTGTAGAGTCTCGTACAGTTCCGTAGGGTCCTGTAGGTTTCCATAAGCGCCCGCAGAGGTCTGAAGGGGCCCGTACTGTTCCGTAAGGATCCATAGGGTTCCGTAGAGCTTCGTAGGTTCCCTAGAGGCCTCTGGAGTACCGCAGGAGCCAGTAGTGTTCTGTAGGGGCCCGTAGGGTTCCTTCCATAGGAGCTGGCAGTGTTCCGTAGGGTCCTCTAGGGTTGAGTAAGTGCCCGCAGGAGTCTGTAGGAATCCGTGGGATTCTGTAAGGTTCTGGAGGGTTCTGCAGGGTTCCGTAGGGGCCCGTAGAGTTCCATAGTGGCTGGTAAAGTTCCGTAGGGCCCTGTACCGTTCCGTAACTGCCTGCAAGGGTCTTTAGGCTTCCGTAGGGGCTGGTAGGGTTCCATAAAGTTGCGTGGGTTCCTGCAGAGTTCTGCAAGTGCCGGCAAGGGCCTGTAGGGGCCCACAGTGTTTCTGTCAGGTTCCGTAGAGTTCCGTAGGGGCCATATTTTTCTGTAGTGGCTGGTAGTATTCTGTAGGGGTCTGTAGGGTTCCGTAGGCGCCTGCAGTGTTCTGTAGGAGCCCACAGGGTTTTAGTGAGGTTCCGTTGTGTTGCTAAGGGTCTTGTAGAGTGCTGTCGGGTTCTGGAGCATTCTGTAGGGTTCCAGAGGGGCTCGTAGGGTTCCATCGAAATCTATAGGGTTCCCTAGGGGCCCATAGAGTCCCGTAGATTTCCGTAGGGACCTGTAGGGTTGTGTAAGTGCCCGCAGGGGTTGGTAGGAGCTTATAGGGTTCCATAAGTTTCCAGAGGGTTGTGTAGGGTTCCGTAGGGGCCTGTGGTGTTCCCTAGGGGCCTGTAGAGTCTCGTACGGTTCCGTAAGGGCCTGTGGTGTTCCCTAGGGGCCTGTAGAGTCTCGTACAGTTCCGTAGGGTCCTGTAGGTTTCCATAAGCGCCCGCAGAGGTCTGAAGGGGGCCCGTACTGTTCCGTGAGGATCCATAGGGCTCCGTAGAGCTTCGTAGGTTCCCTAGAGGCCTCTGGAGTACCGCAGGAGCCAGTAGTGTTCTGTAGGGGCCCGTAGGGTTCCTTCCATAGGGACTGGCAGTGTTCCGTAGGGACCTGTAGGGTTGTGTAAGTGCCCGCAGAAGTCTGTAGGAGTCTATGGGATTCTGTAAGGTTCTGGAGGGTTCTGCAGGTTCCGTAGGGACCCGTAGAGTTCCGTAGTGGCTGGTAAAGTTCCGTAGGGCCCTGTGGGGTTCTGTATGGACCTGTAGGGTTCCGTAGGGGCCTGCAGGGTTCCGTAAGTGCCCGCAGGTGTCTGTAGGGTTCCGTAGGGGTCTGTAGGGTTCCGTAGGCACCTGCAGTGTTCTGTAGGAGCCCATAGGGTTTTCGTGAGGTTCCGTTGTGTTGCTAAGGGTCTTGTAGAGTGCTGTCGGGTCCTGGAGTATTCTGTAGGGTTCCAGAGGGGCTCGTAGGGTTTTGTCGAAATCTATAGGGTTCCCTAGGGGCCCGTGGAGTCCCGTAGATTTCCGTAGGGGCCTGTAGGGTTGTGTAAGTGCCCGCAGGGGTTGGTAGGAGCTTGTAGGGTGCCATATGTTTCCGGAGGGTTGTGTAGGGTTCTGTAGGGGCCTGTGGTGTTCCCTAGGGGCCTGTAGAGTCTCGTACAGTTCCGTAGGGTCCTGTAGGTTTCCATAAGCGCCCGCAGAGGTCTGAAGGGGCCCGTACTGTTCCGTAAGGATCCATAGGGTTCCGTAGAGCTTCGTAGGTTCCCTAGAGGCCTCTGGAGTACCGCAGGAGCCAGTAGTGTTCTGTAGGGGCCCGTAGGGTTCCTTCCATAGGAGCTGGCAGTGTTCCGTAGGGTCCTCTAGGGTTGAGTAAGTGCCCGCAGGAGTCTGTAGGAATCCGTGGGATTCTGTAAGGTTCTGGAGGGTTCTGCAGGGTTCCGTAGGGGCCCGTAGAGTTCCATAGTGGCTGGTAAAGTTCCGTAGGGCCCTGTACCGTTCCGTAACTGCCTGCAAGGGTCTTTAGGCTTCCGTAGGGGCTGGTAGGGTTCCATAAAGTTGCGTGGGTTCCTGCAGAGTTCTGCAAGTGCCGGCAAGGGCCTGTAGGGGCCCACAGTGTTTCTGTCAGGTTCCGTAGAGTTCCGTAGGGGCCATATTTTTCTGTAGTGGCTGGTAGTATTCTGTAGGGGTCTGTAGGGTTCCGTAGGCGCCTGCAGTGTTCTGTAGGAGCCCACAGGGTTTAGTGAGGTTCCGTTGTGTTGCTAAGGGTCTTGTAGAGTGCTGTCGGGTTCTGGAGCATTCTGTAGGGTTCCAGAGGGGCTCGTAGGGTTCCATCGAAATCTATAGGGTTCCCTAGGGGCCCATAGAGTCCCGTAGATTTCCGTAGGGACCTGTAGGGTTGTGTAAGTGCCCGCAGGGGTTGGTAGGAGCTTATAGGGTTCCATAAGTTTCCAGAGGGTTGTGTAGGGTTCCGTAGGGGCCTGTGGTGTTCCCTAGGGGCCTGTAGAGTCTCGTACGGTTCCGTAAGGGCCTGTGGTGTTCCCTAGGGGCCTGTAGAGTCTCGTACAGTTCCGTAGGGTCCTGTAGGTTTCCATAAGCGCCCGCAGAGGTCTGAAGGGGCCCGTACTGTTCCGTGAGGATCCATAGGGCTCCGTAGAGCTTCGTAGGTTCCCTAGAGGCCTCTGGAGTACCGCAGGAGCCAGTAGTGTTCTGTAGGGGCCCGTAGGGTTCCTTCCATAGGAGCTGGCAGTGTTCCGTAGGGTCCTCTAGGGTTGAGTAAGTGCCCGCAGGAGTCTGTAGGAATCCGTGGGATTCTGTAAGGTTCTGGAGGGTTCTGCAGGGTTCCGTAGGGGCCCGTAGAGTTCCATAGTGGCTGGTAAAGTTCCGTAGGGCCCTGTACCGTTCCGTAACTGCCTGCAAGGGTCTTTAGGCTTCCGTAGGGGCTGTAGGGTTCCATAAAGTTGCGTGGGTTCCTGCAGAGTTCTGCAAGTGCCGGCAAGGGCCTGTAGGGGCCCACAGTGTTTCTGTCAGGTTCCGTAGAGTTCCGTAGGGGCCATATTTTCTGTAGTGGCTGGTAGTATTCTGTAGGGGTCTGTAGGGTTCCGTAGGCGCCTGCAGTGTTCTGTAGGAGCCCACAGGGTTTTAGTGAGGTTCCGTTGTGTTGCTAAGGGTCTTGTAGAGTGCTGTCGGGTTCTGGAGCATTCTGTAGGGTTCCAGAGGGGCTCGTAGGGTTCCATCGAAATCTATAGGGTTCCCTAGGGGCCCATAGAGTCCCGTAGATTTCCGTAGGGACCTGTAGGGTTGTGTAAGTGCCCGCAGGGGTTGGTAGGAGCTTATAGGGTTCCATAAGTTTCCAGAGGGTTGTGTAGGGTTCCGTAGGGGCCTGTGGTGTTCCCTAGGGGCCTGTAGAGTCTCGTACGGTTCCGTAAGGGCCTGTGGTGTTCCCTAGGGGCCTGTAGAGTCTCGTACAGTTCCGTAGGGTCCTGTAGGTTTCCATAAGCGCCCGCAGAGGTCTGAAGGGGCCCGTACTGTTCCGTGAGGATCCATAGGGCTCCGTAGAGCTTCGTAGGTTCCCTAGAGGCCTCTGGAGTACCGCAGGAGCCAGTAGTGTTCTGTAGGGGCCCGTAGGGTTCCTTCCATAGGGACTGGCAGTGTTCCGTAGGGACCTGTAGGGTTGTGTAAGTGCCCGCAGAAGTCTGTAGGAGTCTATGGGATTCTGTAAGGTTCTGGAGGGTTCTGCAGGGTTCCGTAGGGACCCGTAGAGTTCCGTAGTGGCTGGTAAAGTTCCGTAGGGCCCTGTGGGGTTCTGTATGGACCTGTAGGGTTCCGTAGGGGCCTGCAGGGTTCCGTAAGTGCCCGCAGGTGTCTGTAGGGTTCCGTAGGGGTCTGTAGGGTTCCGTAGGCACCTGCAGTGTTCTGTAGGAGCCCATAGGGTTTTCGTGAGGTTCCGTTGTGTTGCTAAGGGTCTTGTAGAGTGCTGTCGGGTCCTGGAGTATTCTGTAGGGTTCCAGAGGGCCTTGTAGGGTTCCGTCGAAATCTGAAGGGTTCCCTAGGGGCCCGTGGAGTCCCATAGATTTCCGTAGGGGCCTGTAGGGTTGTGTAAGTGCCCGCAGGGGTTGGTAGGAGCTTGTAGGGTGCCATATGTTTCCGGAGGGTTGTGTAGGGTTCTGTAGGGGCCTGTGGTGTTCCCTAGGGGCCTGTAGAGTCTTGTACGGTTCCGTAGGGTCCTGTAGGTTTCCATAAGCGCCCGCAGAGGTCTGAAGGGGCCCGTACTGTTCCGTGAGGATCCATAGGGCTCCGTAGAGCTTCGTAGGTTCCCTAGAGGCCTCTGGAGTACCGCAGGAGCCAGTAGTGTTCTGTAGGGGCCCGTAGGGTTCCTTCCATAGGAGGTGGCAGTGTTCCGTAGGGTCCTCTAGGGTTGAGTAAGTGCCCGCAGGAGTCTGTAAGAATCCGTGGGATTCTGTAAGGTTCTGGAGGGTTCTGCAGGGTTCCGTAGGGGCCCGTAGAGTTCCATAGTGGCTGGTAAAGTTCCCTAGGGCCCTGTACCGTTCCGTAACTGCCTGCAAGGGTCTTTAGGCTTCCGTAGGGGCTGGTAGGGTTCCATAAAGTTGCGTGGGTTCCTGCAGAGTTCTGCAAGTGCCCGCAAGGGCCTGTAGGGGCCCACAGTGTTTCTGTCAGGTTCCGTAGAGTTCCGTAGGGGCCATATTTTTCTGTAGTGGCTGGTAGTATTCTGTAGGGGTCTGTAGGGTTCCGTAGGCGCCTGCAGTGTTCTGTAGGAGCCCATAGGGATTTCGTGAGGTTCTGTTGTGTTGCTAAGGGTCTTGTAGAGTGCTGTCGGGTCCTGGAGTATTCTGTAGGGTTCCAGAGGGGCTCGTAGGGTTCCATCGAAATCTATAGGGTTCCCTAGGGGCCCATAGAGTCCTGTAGATTTCCGTAGGGACCTGTAGGGTTGTGTAAGTGCCCGCAGGGGTTGGTAGGAGCTTATAGGGTTCCATAAGTTTCCAGAGGGTTGTGTAGGGTTCCGTAGGGGCCGGTGGTGTTCCCTAGGGGCCTGTAGAGTCTTGTACGGTTCCGTAAGGGCCTGTGGTGTTCCCTAGGGGCCTGTAGAGTCTCGTACAGTTCCGTAGGGTCCTGTAGGTTTCCATAAGCGCCCGCAGAGGTCTGAAGGGGCCCGTACTGTTCCGTGAGGATCCATAGGGCTCCGTAGAGCTTCGTAGGTTCCCTAGAGGCCTCTGGAGTACCGCAGGAGCCAGTAGTGTTCTGTAGGGGCCCGTAGGGTTCCTTCCATAGGGACTGGCAGTGTTCCGTAGGGACCTGTAGGGTTGTGTAAGTGCCCGCAGAAGTCTGTAGGAGTCTGTGGGATTCTGTAAGGTTCCGGAGGGTTCTGCAGGGTTCCGTAGAGACCCGTAGAGTTCCGTAGTGGCTGGTAAAGTTCCGTAGGGCCCTGTGGGGTTCTGTATGGACCTGTAGGGTTCCGTAGGGGCCTGCAGGGTTCCGTAAGTGCCCGCAGGTGTCTGTAGGGTTCCGTAGAGGTCTGTAGGGTTCCGTAGGCACCTGCAGTGTTCTGTAGGAGCCCATAGGGTTTTCGTGAGGTTCCGTTGTGTTGCTAAGGGTCTTGTAGAGTGCTGTCGGGTCCTGGAGTATTCTGTAGGGTTCCAGAGGGGCTCGTAGGGTTTTGTCGAAATCTATAGGGTTCCCTAGGGGCCCGTGGAGTCCCGTAGATTTCCGTAGGGGCCTGTAGGGTTGTGTAAGTGCCCGCAGGGGTTGGTAGGAGCTTGTAGGGTGCCATATGTTTCCGGAGGGTTGTGTAGGGTTCTGTAGGGGCCTGTGGTGTTCCCTAGGGGCCTGTAGAGTCTCGTACAGTTCCGTAGGGTCCTGTAGGTTTCCATAAGCGCCCGCAGAGGTCTGAAGGGGCCCGTACTGTTCCGTAAGGATCCATAGGGTTCCGTAGAGCTTCGTAGGTTCCCTAGAGGCCTCTGGAGTACCGCAGGAGCCAGTAGTGTTCTGTAGGGGCCCATAGGGTTCCTTCCATAGGAGCTGGCAGTGTTCCGTAGGGTCCTCTAGGGTTGAGTAAGTGCCCGCAGGAGTCTGTAGGAATCCGTGGGATTCTGTAAGGTTCTGGAGGGTTCTGCAGGGTTCCGTAGGGGCCCGTAGAGTTCCATAGTGGCTGGTAAAGTTCCCTAGGGCCCTGTACCGTTCCGTAACTGCCTGCAAGGGTCTTTAGGCTTCCGTAGGGGCTGGTAGGGTTCCATAAAGTTGCGTGGGTTCCTGCAGAGTTCTGCAAGTGCCCGCAAGGGCCTGTAGGGGCCCACAGTGTTTCTGTCAGGTTCCGTAGAGTTCCGTAGGGGCCATATTTTTCTGTAGTGGCTGGTAGTATTCTGTAGGGGTCTGTAGGGTTCCGTAGGCGCCTGCAGTGTTCTGTAGGAGCCCACAGGGTTTTAGTGAGGTTCCGTTGTGTTGCTAAGGGTCTTGTAGAGTGCTGTCGGGTTCTGGAGCATTCTGTAGGGTTCCAGAGGGGCTCGTAGGGTTCCATCGAAATCTATAGGGTTCCCTAGGGGCCCATAGAGTCCCGTAGATTTCCGTAGGGACCTGTAGGGTTGTGTAAGTGCCCGCAGGGGTTGGTAGGAGCTTATAGGGTTCCATAAGTTTCCAGAGGGTTGTGTAGGGTTCCGTAGGGGCCTGTGGTGTTCCCTAGGGGCCTGTAGAGTCTCGTACGGTTCCGTAAGGGCCTGTGGTGTTCCCTAGGGGCCTGTAGAGTCTCGTACAGTTCCGTAGGGTCCTGTAGGTTTCCATAAGCGCCCGCAGAGGTCTGAAGGGGCCCGTACTGTTCCGTGAGGATCCATAGGGCTCTGTAGAGCTTCATAGGTTCCCTAGAGGCCTCTGGAGTACCGCAGGAGCCAGTAGTGTTCTGTAGGGGCCCGTAGGGTTCCTTCCATAGGGACTGGCAGTGTTCCGTAGGGACCTGTAGGGTTGTGTAAGTGCCCGCAGGAGTCTGTAGGAGTCTGTGGGATTCTGTAAGGTTCCGGAGGGTTCTGCAGGGTTCCGTAGAGACCCGTAGAGTTCCGTAGTGGCTGGTAAAGTTCCGTAGGGCCCTGTGGGGTTCTGTATGGACCTGTAGGGTTCCGTAGGGGCCTGCAGGGTTCCGTAAGTGCCCGCAGGTGTCTGTAGGGTTCCGTAGGGGTCTGTAGGGTTCCGTAGGCACCTGCAGTGTTCTGTAGGAGCCCATAGGGTTTTCGTGAGGTTCCGTTGTGTTGCTAAGGGTCTTGTAGAGTGCTGTCGGGTCCTGGAGTATTCTGTAGGGTTCCAGAGGGCCTGGTAGGGTTCCGTCGAAATCTGAAGGGTTCCCTAGGGGCCCGTAGAGTCCCATAGATTTCCTTAGGGGCCTGTAGGGTTGTGTAAGTGCCCGCAGGGGTTGGTAGGAGCTTGTAGGGTGCCATATGTTTCCGGAGGGTTGTGTAGGGTTCCGTAGGGGCCTGTGGTGTTCCCTAGGGGCCTGTAGAGTCTCGTACAGTTCCGTAGGGTCCTGTAGGTTTCCATAAGCGCCCGCAGAGGTCTGAAGGGGCCCGTACTGTTCCGTAAGGATCCATAGGGTTCCGTAGAGCTTCGTAGGTTCCCTAGAGGCCTCTGGAGTATCGCAGGAGCCAGTAGTGTTCTGTAGGGGCCCGTAGGGTTCCTTCCATAGGAGGTGGCAGTGTTCCGTAGGGTCCTCTAGGGTTGAGTAAGTGCCCGCAGGAGTCTGTAGGAATCCGTGGGATTCTGTAAGGTTCTGGAGGGTTCTGCAGGGTTCCATAGGGGCCCGTAGAGTTCCATAGTGGCTGGTAAAGTTCCCTAGGGCCCTGTACCGTTCCGTAACTGCCTGCAAGGGTCTTTAGGCTTCCGTAGGGGCTGGTAGGGTTCCATAAAGTTGCGTGGGTTCCTGCAGAGTTCTGCAAGTGCCGGCAAGGGCCTGTAGGGGCCCACAGTGTTTCTGTCAGGTTCCGTAGAGTTCCGTAGGGGCCATATTTTTCTGTAGTGGCTGGTAGTATTCTGTAGGGGTCTGTAGGGTTGCGTAGGCGCCTGCAGTGTTCTGTAGGAGCCCATAGGGTTTTCGTGAGGTTCCGTTGTGTTGCTAAGGGTCTTGTAGAGTGCTGTCGGGTCCTGGAGTATTCTGTAGGGTTCCAGAGGGGCTCGTAGGGTTCCATCGAAATCTATAGGGTTCCCTAGGGGCCCATAGAGTCCCGTAGATTTCCGTAGGGACCTGTAGGGTTGTGTAAGTGCCCGCAGGGGTTGGTAGGAGCTTATAGGGTTCCATAAGTTTCCAGAGGGTTGTGTAGGGTTCCGTAGGGGCCTGTGGTGTTCCCTAGGGGCCTGTAGAGTCTCGTACGGTTCCGTAAGGGCCTGTGGTGTTCCCTAGGGGCCTGTAGAGTCTCGTACAGTTCCGTAGGGTCCTGTAGGTTTCCATAAGCGCCCGCAGAGGTCTGAAGGGGCCCGTACTGTTCCGTGAGGATCCATAGGGCTCCGTAGAGCTTCGTAGGTTCCCTAGAGGCCTCTGGAGTACCGCAGGAGCCAGTAGTGTTCTGTAGGGGCCCGTAGGGTTCCTTCCATAGGAGCTGGCAGTGTTCCGTAGGGTCCTCTAGGGTTGAGTAAGTGCCCGCAGGAGTCTGTAGGAATCCGTGGGATTCTGTAAGGTTCTGGAGGGTTCTGCAGGGTTCCGTAGGGGCCCGTAGAGTTCCATAGTGGCTGGTAAAGTTCCCTAGGGCCCTGTACCGTTCCGTAACTGCCTGCAAGGGTCTTTAGGCTTCCGTAGGGGCTGGTAGGGTTCCATAAAGTTGCGTGGGTTCCTGCAGAGTTCTGCAAGTGCCCGCAAGGGCCTGTAGGGGCCCACAGTGTTTCTGTCAGGTTCCGTAGAGTTCCGTAGGGGCCATATTTTTCTGTAGTGGCTGGTAGTATTCTGTAGGGGTCTGTAGGGTTGCGTAGGCACCTGCAGTGTTCTGTAGGAGCCCGTAGGGTTTTCGTGAGGTTCCGTTGTGTTGCTAAGGGTCTTGTAGAGTGCTGTCGGGTCCTGGAGTATTCTGTAGGGTTCCAGAGGGGCTCGTAGGGTTCCATCGAAATCTATAGGGTTCCCTAGGGGCCCATAGAGTCCCGTAGATTTCCGTAGGGACCTGTAGGGTTGTGTAAGTGCCCGCAGGGGTTGGTAGGAGCTTATAGGGTTCCATAAGTTTCCAGAGGGTTGTGTAGGGTTCCGTAGGGGCCTGTGGTGTTCCCTAGGGGCCTGTAGAGTCTCGTACGGTTCCGTAAGGGCCTGTGGTGTTCCCTAGGGGCCTGTAGAGTCTCGTACAGTTCCGTAGGGTCCTGTAGGTTTCCATAAGCGCCCGCAGAGGTCTGAAGGGGCCCGTACTGTTCCGTGAGGATCCATAGGGCTCCCTAGAGCTTCGTAGGTTCCCTAGAGGCCTCTGGAGTACCGCAGGAGCCAGTAGTGTTCTGTAGGGGCCCGTAGGGTTCCTTCCATAGGGACTGGCAGTGTTCCGTAGGGTCCTCTAGGGTTGAGTAAGTGCCCGCAGGAGTCTGTAGGAATCCGTGGGATTCTGTAAGGTTCCGGAGGGTTCTGCAGGGTTCCGTAGAGACCCGTAGAGTTCCGTAGTGGCTGGTAAAGTTCCGTAGGGCCCTGTGGGGTTCTGTATGGACCTGTAGGGTTCCGTAGGGGCCTGCAGGGTTCCGTAAGTGCCCGCAGGTGTCTGTAGGGTTCCGTAGGGGTCTGTAGGGTTCCGTAGGCACCTGCAGTGTTCTGTAGGAGCCCATAGGGTTTTCGTGAGGTTCCGTTGTGTTGCTAAGGGTCTTGTAGAGTGCTGTTGGGTCCTGGAGTATTCTGTAGGGTTCCAGAGGGCCTTGTAGGGTTCCGTCGAAATCTGAAGGGTTCCCTAGGGGCCCGTAGAGTCCCGTAGATTTCCGTAGGGGCCTGTAGGGTTGTGTAAGTGCCCGCAGGGGTTGGTAGGAGCTTGTAGGGTGCCATATGTTTCCGGAGGGTTGTGTAGGGTTCTGTAGGGGCCTGTGGTGTTCCCTAGGGGCCTGTAGAGTCTCGTACAGTTCCGTAGGGTCCTGTAGGTTTCCATAAGCGCCCGCAGAGGTCTGAAGGGGCTCGTACTGTTCCGTGAGGATCCATAGGGCTCCGTAGAGCTTCGTAGGTTCCCTAGAGGCCTCTGGAGTACCGCAGGAGCCAGTAGTGTTCTGTAGGGGCCCGTAGGGTTCCTTCCATAGGGACTGGCAGTGTTCCGTAGGGACCTGTAGGGTTGTGTAAGTGCCCGCAGGAGTCTGTAGGAGTCTGTGGGATTCTGTAAGGTTCCGGAGGGTTCTGCAGGGTTCCGTAGAGACCCGTAGAGTTCCGTAGTGGCTGGTAAAGTTCCGTAGGGCCCTGTGGGGTTCTGTATGGACCTGTAGGGTTCCGTAGGGGCCTGCAGGGTTTTGTAAGTGCCCGCAGGTGTCTGTAGGGTTCCGTAGGGGTCTGTAGGGTTCCGTAGGCACCTGCAGTGTTCTGTAGGAGCCCATAGGGTTTTCGTGAGGTTCCGTTGTGTTGCTAAGGGTCTTGTAGAGTGCTGTCGGGTCCTGGAGTATTCTGTAGGGTTCCAGAGGGCCTTGTAGGGTTCCGTCGAAATCTGAAGGGATCCCTAGGGGCCCGTAGAGTCCCATAGATTTCCGTAGGGGCCTGTAGGGTTGTGTAAGTGCCCGCAGGGGTTGGTAGGAGCTTGTAGGGTGCCATATGTTTCCGGAGGGTTGTGTAGGGTTCCGTAGGGGCCTGTGGTGTTCCCTAGGGGCCTGTAGAGTCTCGTACAGTTCCGTAGGGTCCTGTAGGTTTCCATAAGCGCCCGCAGAGGTCTGAAGGGGCCCGTATTGTTCCGTAAGGATCCATAGGGTTCCGTAGAGCTTCGTAGGTTCCCTAGAGGCCTGTGGAGTATCGCAGGAGCCAGTAGTGTTCTGTAGGGGCCCGTAGGGTTCCTTCCATAGGAGGTGGCAGTGTTCCGTAGGGTCCTCTAGGGTTGAGTAAGTGCCCGCAGGAGTCTGTAGGAATCCGTGGGATTCTGTAAGGTTCTGGAGGGTTCTGCAGGGTTCCATAGTGGCCCGTAGAGTTCCATAGTGGCTGGTAAAGTTCCGTAGGGCCCTGTACCGTTCCGTAACTGCCTGCAAGGGTCTTTAGGCTTCCGTAGGGGCTGGTAGGGTTCCATAAAGTTGCGTGGGTTCCTGCAGAGTTCTGCAAGTGCCCGCAAGGGCCTGTAGGGGCCCACAGTGTTTCTGTCAGGTTCCGTAGAGTTCCGTAGGGGCCATATTTTTCTGTAGTGGCTGGTAGTATTCTGTAGGGGTCTGTAGGGTTGCGTAGGCGCCTGCAGTGTTCTGTAGGAGCCCATAGGGTTTTCGTGAGGTTCCGTTGTGTTGCTAAGGGTCTTGTAGAGTGCTGTCGGGTCCTGGAGTATTCTGTAGGGTTCCAGAGGGGCTCGTAGGGTTCCATCGAAATCTATAGGGTTCCCTAGGGGCCCATAGAGTCCCGTAGATTTCCGTAGGGACCTGTAGGGTTGTGTAAGTGCCCGCAGGGGTTGGTAGGAGCTTATAGGGTTCCATAAGTTTCCAGAGGGTTGTGTAGGGTTCCGTAGGGGCCTGTGGTGTTCCCTAGGGGCCTGTAGAGTCTCGTACGGTTCCGTAAGGGCCTGTGGTGTTCCCTAGGGGCCTGTAGAGTCTCGTACAGTTCCGTAGGGTCCTGTAGGTTTCCATAAGCGCCCGCAGAGGTCTGAAGGGGCCCGTACTGTTCCGTGAGGATCCATAGGGCTCCGTAGAGCTTCGTAGGTTCCCTAGAGGCCTCTGGAGTACCGCAGGAGCCAGTAGTGTTCTGTAGGGGCCCGTAGGGTTCCTTCCCTAGGAGGTGGCAGTGTTCCGTAGGGTCCTCTAGGGTTGAGTAAGTGCCCGCAGGAGTCTGTAGGAATCCGTGGGATTCTGTAAGGTTCCGGAGGGTTCTGCAGGGTTCCGTAGAGACCCGTAGAGTTCCGTAGTGGCTGGTAAAGTTCCGTAGGGCCCTGTGGGGTTCTGTATGGACCTGTAGGGTTCCGTAGGGGCCTGCAGGGTTCCGTAAGTGCCCGCAGGTGTCTGTAGGGTTCCGTAGGGGTCTGTAGGGTTCCGTAGGCACCTGCAGTGTTCTGTAGGAGCCCATAGGGTTTTCGTGAGGTTCCGTTGTGTTGCTAAGAGTCTTGTAGAGTGCTGTCGGGTCCTGGAGTATTCTGTAGGGTTCCAGAGGGCCTGGTAGGGTTCCGTCGAAATCTGAAGGGTTCCCTAGGGGCCCGTAGAGTCCCATAGATTTCCGTAGGGGCCTGTAGGGTTGTGTAAGTGCCCGCAGGGGTTGGTAGGAGCTTGTAGGGTGCCATATGTTTCCGGAGGGTTGTGTAGGGTTCCGTAGGGGCCTGTGGTGTTCCCTATGGGCCTGTAGAGTCTCGTACAGTTCCGTAGGGTCCTGTAGGTTTCCATAAGCGCCCGCAGAGGTCTGAAGGGGCCCGTACTGTTCCGTAAGGATCCATAGGGTTCCGTAGAGCTTCGTAGGTTCCCTAGAGGCCTCTGGAATATCGCAGGAGCCAGTAGTGTTCTGCAGGGGCCCGTAGGGTTCCTTCCATAGGAGGTGGCAGTGTTCCGTAGGGTCCTCTAGGGTTGAGTAAGTGCCCGCAGGAGTCTGTAGGAATCCGTGGGATTCTGTAAGGTTCTGGAGGGTTCTGCAGGGTTCCGTAGGGGCCCGTAGAGTTCCATAGTGGCTGGTAAAGTTCCCTAGGGCCCTGTACCGTTCCGTAACTGCCTGCAAGGGTCTTTAGGCTTCCGTAGGGGCTGGTAGGGTTCCATAAAGTTGCGTGGGTTCCTGCAGAGTTCTGCAAGTGCCCGCAAGGGCCTGTAGGGGCCCACAGTGTTTCTGTCAGGTTCCGTAGAGTTCCGTAGGGGCCATATTTTTCTGTAGTGGCTGGTAGTATTCTGTAGGGGTCTGTAGGGTTGCGTAGGCGCCTGCAGTGTTCTGTAGGAGCCCATAGGGTTTTCGTGAGGTTCCGTTGTGTTGCTAAGGGTCTTGTAGAGTGCTGTCGGGTCCTGGAGTATTCTGTAGGGTTCCAGAGGGGCTCGTAGGGTTCCATCGAAATCTATAGGGTTCCCTAGGGGCCCATAGAGTCCCATAGATTTCCGTAGGGACCTGTAGGGTTGTGTAAGTGCCCGCAGGGGTTGGTAGGAGCTTATAGGGTTCCATAAGTTTCCAGAGGGTTGTGTAGGGTTCCGTAGGGGCCTGTGGTGTTCCCTAGGGGCCTGTAGAGTCTCGTACGGTTCCGTAAGGGCCTGTGGTGTTCCCTAGGGGCCTGTAGAGTCTCGTACAGTTCCGTAGGGTCCTGTAGGTTTCCATAAGCGCCCGCAGAGGTCTGAAGGGGCCCGTACTGTTCCGTGAGGATCCATAGGGCTCCGTAGAGCTTCGTAGGTTCCCTAGAGGCCTCTGGAGTACCGCAGGAGCCAGTAGTGTTCTGTAGGGGCCCGTAGGGTTCCTTCCATAGGAGGTGGCAGTGTTCCGTAGGGTCCTCTAGGGTTGAGTAAGTGCCCGCAGGAGTCTGTAGGAATCCGTGGGATTCTGTAAGGTTCCGGAGGGTTCTGCAGGGTTCCGTAGAGACCCGTAGAGTTCCGTAGTGGCTGGTAAAGTTCCGTAGGGCCCTGTGGGGTTCTGTATGGACCTGTAGGGTTCCGTAGGGGCCTGCAGGGTTCCGTAAGTGCCCGCAGGTGTCTGTAGGGTTCCGTAGGGGTCTGTAGGGTTCCGTAGGCACCTGCAGTGTTCTGTAGGAGCCCATAGGGTTTTCGTGAGGTTCCGTTGTGTTGCTAAGGGTCTTGTAGAGTGCTGTTGGGTCCTGGAGTATTCTGTAGGGTTCCAGAGGGCCTTGTAGGGTTCCGTCGAAATCTGAAGGGTTCCCTAGGGGCCCGTAGAGTCCCGTAGATTTCCGTAGGGGCCTGTAGGGTTGTGTAAGTGCCCGCAGGGGTTGGTAGGAGCTTGTAGGGTGCCATATGTTTCACGAGGGTTGTGTAGGGTTCCGTAGGGGCCTGTGGTGTTCCCTAGGGGCCTGTAGAGTCTCGTACAGTTCCGTAGGGTCCTGTAGGTTTCCATAAGCGCCCGCAGAGGTCTGAAGGGGCCCGTACTGTTCCGTGAGGATCCATAGGGCTCCGTAGAGCTTCATAGGTTCCCTAGAGGCCTCTGGAGTACCGCAGGAGCCAGTAGTGTTCTGTAGGGGCCCGTAGGGTTCCTTCCATAGGGACTGGCAGTGTTCCGTAGGGACCTGTAGGGTTGAGTAAGTGCCCGCAGGAGTCTGTAGGAGTCTGTGGGATTCTGTAAGGTTCCGGAGGGTTCTGCAGGGTTCCGTAGGGGCCCGTAGAGTTCCATAGTGGCTGGTAAAGTTCCCTAGGGCCCTGTACCGTTCCGTAACTGCCTGCAAGGGTCTTTAGGCTTCCGTAGGGGCTGGTAGGGTTCCATAAAGTTGCGTGGGTTCCTGCAGAGTTCTGCAAGTGCCCGCAAGGGCCTGTAGGGGCCCACAGTGTTTCTGTCAGGTTCCGTAGAGTTCCGTAGGGGCCATATTTTTCTGTAGTGGCTGGTAGTATTCTGTAGGGGTCTGTAGGGTTGCGTAGGCACCTGCAGTGTTCTGTAGGAGCCCATAGGGTTTTCGTGAGGTTCCGTTGTGTTGCTAAGGGTCTTGTAGAGTGCTGTCGGGTCCTGGAGTATTCTGTAGGGTTCCAGAGGGGCTCGTAGGGTTCCATCGAAATCTATAGGGTTCCCTAGGGGCCCATAGAGTCCCGTAGATTTCCGTAGGGACCTGTAGGGTTGTGTAAGTGCCCGCAGGGGTTGGTAGGAGCTTATAGGGTTCCATAAGTTTCCAGAGGGTTGTGTAGGGTTCCGTAGGGGCCTGTGGTGTTCCCTAGGGGCCTGTAGAGTCTCGTACGGTTCCGTAAGGGCCTGTGGTGTTCCCTAGGGGCCTGTAGAGTCTCATACAGTTCCGTAGGGTCCTGTAGGTTTCCATAAGCGCCCGCAGAGGTCTGAAGGGGCCCGTACTGTTCCGTAAGGATCCACAGGGCTCCGTAGAGCTTCGTAGGTTCCCTAGAGGCCTGTAGAGTACCGCAGGAGCCAGTAGTGTTCTGTAGGGGCCCGTAGGGTTCCTTCCGTAGGGGCTGGCAGTGTTCCGTAGGGGCCTCTAGGGTTGTGTAAGTGCCCGCAGGAGTCTGTAGGAATCCGTGGGATTCTGTAAGGTTCTGGAGGGTTCTGCAGGGTTCCGTAGGGGCCCGTAGAGTTCCGTAGTGGCTGGTAAAGTTCCGTAGGGCCCTGTACCGTTCCGTAACTGCCTGCAAGGGTCTTTAGGCTTCCGTAGGGGCTGGTAGGGTTCCATAAAGTTCCGTGGGTTCCTGCAGAGTTCTGCAAGTGCCCGCAAGGGCCTGTAGGGTCCCACAGTGTTTCTGTCAGGTTCCGTAGAGTTCCGTAGGGGCCATAGGTTTCCGTAGTGGCTGGTAGTATTCCGTAGGGGTCTGTAGGGTTCCGTAGGCACCTGCAGTGTTCTGTAGGAGCCCATAGGGTTTTAGTGAGGTTCCGTTGTGTCGCTAAGGGTCTTGTAGAGTGCTGTCGGGTCCTGGAGTATTCTGTAGGGTTCCAGAGGGGCTCGTAGGGTTCTGTCAAAATCTGTAGGGTTCCCTAGGGGCCCGTAGAGTCCCGTAGGTTTCCGTAGGGACCTGTAGGGTTGTGTAAGTGCCTGCAGGGGTTGGTAGGAGTTTGTAGGGTTCCATAAGTTTCCAGAGGGTTGTGTAGGGTTCCGTAGGGGCCGGTGGTGTTCCCTAGGGGCCTGTAGAGTCTCGTACGGTTCCGTAGGGGCCTGTGGTGTTCCCTAGGGGCCTGTAGAGTCTCGTACAGTTCTGTAGGGTCCTGTAGGTTTCCATAAGCAGCCGCAGAGGTCTGAAGGGGCCCGTACTGTTCCGTAAGGATCCACAGAGCTCCGTAGAGCTTCGTAGGTTCCCTAGAGGCCTGTAGAGTACCGCAGGAGCCAGTAGTGTTCTGTAGGGGCCCGTAGGGTTCCTTCCGTAGGGGCTGGCAGTGTTCCGTAGGAGCCTCTAGGGTTGTGTAAGTGCCCGCAGGAGTCTGTAGGAGTCCGTGGGATTCTGTAAGGTTCTGGAGGGTTCTGCAGGGTTCCGTAGTGGCTGGTAAAGTTCCGTAGGGCCCTGTGGGGTTCTGTATGGACCTGTAGGGTTCCGTAGGGGCCTGCAGGGTTCTGTAAGTGCCCGCAGGTGTCTGTAGGGTTCCGTAGGGGTCTGTAGGGTTCCGTAGGCACCTACAGTGTTCTGTAGGAGCCCATAGGGTTTTAGTGAGGTTCCGTTGTGTTGCTAAGAGTCTTGTAGAGTGCTGTCGGGTCCTGGAGTATTCTGTAGGGTTCCAGAGGGGCTCGTAGGGTTCCGTCAAAATCTGTAGGGTTCCCTAGGGGCCCGTAGAGTCCCGTAGATTTCCGTAGGGGCCTCTAGGGTTGTGTAAGTGCCCGCAGGGGTTGGTAGGAGCTTGTAGGGTGCCATATGTCTCCGGAGGGTTGTGTAGGGTTCCGTAGGGGCCTGTGGTGTTCCCTAGGGGCCTGTAGAGTCTCATACAGTTCCGTAGGGTCCTGTAGGTTTCCATAAGCGCCCGCGGAGGTCTGAAGGGGCCCGTACTGTTCCGTAAGGATCCACAGGGCTCCATAGAGCTTCGTAGGTTCCCTAGAGGCCTGTAGAGTACCGCAGGAGCCAGTAGTGTTCTGTAGGGGCCCGTAGGGTTCCTTCCGTAGGAGCTGGCAGTGTTCCGTAGGAGCTTCTAGGGTTGAGTAAGTGCCCGCAGGAGTCTGTAGGAGTCCATGGGATTCTGTAAGGTTCTGGAGGGTTCTGCAGGGTTCCGTAGGGGCCCGTAGAGTTCCGTAGTGGCTGGTAAAGTTCCGTAGGGCCCTGTACCGTTCCGTAACTGCCTGCAAGGGTCTTTAGGCTTCCGTAGGGGCTGGTAGGGTTCCATAAAGTTCCGTGGGTTCCTGCAGAGTTCTGCAAGTGCCCGCAAGGGCCTGTAGGGTCCCACAGTGTTTCTGTCAGGTTCCGTAGAGTTCCGTAGGGGCCATAGGTTTCCGTAGTGGCTGGTAGTATTCTGTAGGGGTCTGTAGGGTTCCGTAGGCACCTGCAGTGTTCTGTAGGAGCCCATAGGGTTTTAGTGAGGTTCCGTTGTGTCGCTAAGGGTCTTGTAGAGTGCTGTCGGGTCCTGGAGTATTCTGTAGGGTTCCAGAGGGGCTCGTAGGGTTCTGTCAAAATCTGTAGGGTTCCCTAGGGGCCCGTAGAGTCCCGTAGGTTTCCGTAGGGACCTGTAGGGTTGTGTAAGTGCCTGCAGGGGTTGGTAGGAGCTTGTAGGGTTCCATAAGTTTCCAGAGGGTTGTGTAGGGTTCCGTAGGGGCCGGTGGTGTTCCCTAGGGGCCTGTAGAGTCTCGTACGGTTCCGTAGGGGCCTGTGGTGTTCCCTAGGGGCCTGTAGAGTCTCGTACAGTTCTGTAGGGTCCTGTAGGTTTCCATAAGCAGCCGCAGAGGTCTGAAGGGGCCCGTACTGTTCCGTAAGGATCCACAGAGCTCCGTAGAGCTTCGTAGGTTCCCTAGAGGCCTGTAGAGTACCGCAGGAGCCAGTAGTGTTCTGTAGGGGCCCGTAGGGTTCCTTCCGTAGGGGCTGGCAGTGTTCCGTAGGAGCCTCTAGGGTTGTGTAAGTGCCCGCAGGAGTCTGTAGGAGTCCGTGGGATTCTGTAAGGTTCTGGAGGGTTCTGCAGGGTTCCGTAGTGGCTGGTAAAGTTCCGTAGGGCCCTGTGGGGTTCTGTATGGACCTGTAGGGTTCCGTAGGGGCCTGCAGGGTTCTGTAAGTGCCCGCAGGTGTCTGTAGGGTTCCGTAGGGGTCTGTAGGGTTCCGTAGGCACCTGCAGTGTTCTGTAGGAGCCCATAGGGTTTTAGTGAGGTTCCGTTGTGTTGCTAAGAGTCTTGTAGAGTGCTGTCGGGTCCTGGAGTATTCTGTAGGGTTCCAGAGGGGCTCGTAGGGTTCCGTCAAAATCTGTAGGGTTCCCTAGGGGCCCGTAGAGTCCCGTAGATTTCCGTAGGGGCCTCTAGGGTTGTGTAAGTGCCCGCAGGGGTTGGTAGGAGCTTGTAGGGTGCCATATGTTTCCGGAGGGTTGTGTAGGGTTCCGTAGGGGCCTGTGGTGTTCCCTAGGGGCCTGTAGAGTCTCATACAGTTCCGTAGGGTCCTGTAGGTTTCCATAAGCGCCCGCGGAGGTCTGAAGGGGCCCGTACTGTTCCGTAAGGATCCACAGGGCTCCATAGAGCTTCGTAGGTTCCCTAGAGGCCTCTGGAATATCGCAGGAGCCAGTAGTGTTCTGCAGGGGCCCGTAGGGTTCCTTCCATAGGAGGTGGCAGTGTTCCGTAGGGTCCTCTAGGGTTGAGTAAGTGCCCGCAGGAGTCTGTAGGAATCCGTGGGATTCTGTAAGGTTCTGGAGGGTTCTGCAGGGTTCCGTAGGGGCCCGTAGAGTTCCATAGTGGCTGGTAAAGTTCCCTAGGGCCCTGTACCGTTCCGTAACTGCCTGCAAGGGTCTTTAGGCTTCCGTAGGGGCTGGTAGGGTTCCATAAAGTTGCGTGGGTTCCTGCAGAGTTCTGCAAGTGCCCGCAAGGGCCTGTAGGGGCCCACAGTGTTTCTGTCAGGTTCCGTAGAGTTCCGTAGGGGCCATATTTTTCTGTAGTGGCTGGTAGTATTCTGTAGGGGTCTGTAGGGTTGCGTAGGCGCCTGCAGTGTTCTGTAGGAGCCCATAGGGTTTTCGTGAGGTTCCGTTGTGTTGCTAAGGGTCTTGTAGAGTGCTGTCGGGTCCTGGAGTATTCTGTAGGGTTCCAGAGGGGCTCGTAGGGTTCCATCGAAATCTATAGGGTTCCCTAGGGGCCCATAGAGTCCCATAGATTTCCGTAGGGACCTGTAGGGTTGTGTAAGTGCCCGCAGGGGTTGGTAGGAGCTTATAGGGTTCCATAAGTTTCCAGAGGGTTGTGTAGGGTTCCGTAGGGGCCTGTGGTGTTCCCTAGGGGCCTGTAGAGTCTCGTACGGTTCCGTAAGGGCCTGTGGTGTTCCCTAGGGGCCTGTAGAGTCTCGTACAGTTCCGTAGGGTCCTGTAGGTTTCCATAAGCGCCCGCAGAGGTCTGAAGGGGCCCGTACTGTTCCGTGAGGATCCATAGGGCTCCGTAGAGCTTCGTAGGTTCCCTAGAGGCCTCTGGAGTACCGCAGGAGCCAGTAGTGTTCTGTAGGGGCCCGTAGGGTTCCTTCCATAGGAGGTGGCAGTGTTCCGTAGGGTCCTCTAGGGTTGAGTAAGTGCCCGCAGGAGTCTGTAGGAATCCGTGGGATTCTGTAAGGTTCCGGAGGGTTCTGCAGGGTTCCGTAGAGACCCGTAGAGTTCCGTAGTGGCTGGTAAAGTTCCGTAGGGCCCTGTGGGGTTCTGTATGGACCTGTAGGGTTCCGTAGGGGCCTGCAGGGTTCCGTAAGTGCCCGCAGGTGTCTGTAGGGTTCCGTAGGGGTCTGTAGGGTTCCGTAGGCACCTGCAGTGTTCTGTAGGAGCCCATAGGGTTTTCGTGAGGTTCCGTTGTGTTGCTAAGGGTCTTGTAGAGTGCTGTTGGGTCCTGGAGTATTCTGTAGGGTTCCAGAGGGCCTTGTAGGGTTCCGTCGAAATCTGAAGGGTTCCCTAGGGGCCCGTAGAGTCCCGTAGATTTCCGTAGGGGCCTGTAGGGTTGTGTAAGTGCCCGCAGGGGTTGGTAGGAGCTTGTAGGGTGCCATATGTTTCACGAGGGTTGTGTAGGGTTCCGTAGGGGCCTGTGGTGTTCCCTAGGGGCCTGTAGAGTCTCGTACAGTTCCGTAGGGTCCTGTAGGTTTCCATAAGCGCCCGCAGAGGTCTGAAGGGGCCCGTACTGTTCCGTGAGGATCCATAGGGCTCCGTAGAGCTTCATAGGTTCCCTAGAGGCCTCTGGAGTACCGCAGGAGCCAGTAGTGTTCTGTAGGGGCCCGTAGGGTTCCTTCCATAGGGACTGGCAGTGTTCCGTAGGGACCTGTAGGGTTGAGTAAGTGCCCGCAGGAGTCTGTAGGAGTCTGTGGGATTCTGTAAGGTTCCGGAGGGTTCTGCAGGGTTCCGTAGGGGCCCGTAGAGTTCCATAGTGGCTGGTAAAGTTCCCTAGGGCCCTGTACCGTTCCGTAACTGCCTGCAAGGGTCTTTAGGCTTCCGTAGGGGCTGGTAGGGTTCCATAAAGTTGCGTGGGTTCCTGCAGAGTTCTGCAAGTGCCCGCAAGGGCCTGTAGGGGCCCACAGTGTTTCTGTCAGGTTCCGTAGAGTTCCGTAGGGGCCATATTTTTCTGTAGTGGCTGGTAGTATTCTGTAGGGGTCTGTAGGGTTGCGTAGGCACCTGCAGTGTTCTGTAGGAGCCCATAGGGTTTTCGTGAGGTTCCGTTGTGTTGCTAAGGGTCTTGTAGAGTGCTGTCGGGTCCTGGAGTATTCTGTAGGGTTCCAGAGGGGCTCGTAGGGTTCCATCGAAATCTATAGGGTTCCCTAGGGGCCCATAGAGTCCCGTAGATTTCCGTAGGGACCTGTAGGGTTGTGTAAGTGCCCGCAGGGGTTGGTAGGAGCTTATAGGGTTCCATAAGTTTCCAGAGGGTTGTGTAGGGTTCCGTAGGGGCCTGTGGTGTTCCCTAGGGGCCTGTAGAGTCTCGTACGGTTCCGTAAGGGCCTGTGGTGTTCCCTAGGGGCCTGTAGAGTCTCATACAGTTCCGTAGGGTCCTGTAGGTTTCCATAAGCGCCCGCAGAGGTCTGAAGGGGCCCGTACTGTTCCGTAAGGATCCACAGGGCTCCGTAGAGCTTCGTAGGTTCCCTAGAGGCCTGTAGAGTACCGCAGGAGCCAGTAGTGTTCTGTAGGGGCCCGTAGGGTTCCTTCCGTAGGGGCTGGCAGTGTTCCGTAGGGGCCTCTAGGGTTGTGTAAGTGCCCGCAGGAGTCTGTAGGAATCCGTGGGATTCTGTAAGGTTCTGGAGGGTTCTGCAGGGTTCCGTAGGGGCCCGTAGAGTTCCGTAGTGGCTGGTAAAGTTCCGTAGGGCCCTGTACCGTTCCGTAACTGCCTGCAAGGGTCTTTAGGCTTCCGTAGGGGCTGGTAGGGTTCCATAAAGTTCCGTGGGTTCCTGCAGAGTTCTGCAAGTGCCCGCAAGGGCCTGTAGGGTCCCACAGTGTTTCTGTCAGGTTCCGTAGAGTTCCGTAGGGGCCATAGGTTTCCGTAGTGGCTGGTAGTATTCCGTAGGGGTCTGTAGGGTTCCGTAGGCACCTGCAGTGTTCTGTAGGAGCCCATAGGGTTTTAGTGAGGTTCCGTTGTGTCGCTAAGGGTCTTGTAGAGTGCTGTCGGGTCCTGGAGTATTCTGTAGGGTTCCAGAGGGGCTCGTAGGGTTCTGTCAAAATCTGTAGGGTTCCCTAGGGGCCCGTAGAGTCCCGTAGGTTTCCGTAGGGACCTGTAGGGTTGTGTAAGTGCCTGCAGGGGTTGGTAGGAGTTTGTAGGGTTCCATAAGTTTCCAGAGGGTTGTGTAGGGTTCCGTAGGGGCCGGTGGTGTTCCCTAGGGGCCTGTAGAGTCTCGTACGGTTCCGTAGGGGCCTGTGGTGTTCCCTAGGGGCCTGTAGAGTCTCGTACAGTTCTGTAGGGTCCTGTAGGTTTCCATAAGCAGCCGCAGAGGTCTGAAGGGGCCCGTACTGTTCCGTAAGGATCCACAGAGCTCCGTAGAGCTTCGTAGGTTCCCTAGAGGCCTGTAGAGTACCGCAGGAGCCAGTAGTGTTCTGTAGGGGCCCGTAGGGTTCCTTCCGTAGGGGCTGGCAGTGTTCCGTAGGAGCCTCTAGGGTTGTGTAAGTGCCCGCAGGAGTCTGTAGGAGTCCGTGGGATTCTGTAAGGTTCTGGAGGGTTCTGCAGGGTTCCGTAGTGGCTGGTAAAGTTCCGTAGGGCCCTGTGGGGTTCTGTATGGACCTGTAGGGTTCCGTAGGGGCCTGCAGGGTTCTGTAAGTGCCCGCAGGTGTCTGTAGGGTTCCGTAGGGGTCTGTAGGGTTCCGTAGGCACCTGCAGTGTTCTGTAGGAGCCCATAGGGTTTTAGTGAGGTTCCGTTGTGTTGCTAAGAGTCTTGTAGAGTGCTGTCGGGTCCTGGAGTATTCTGTAGGGTTCCAGAGGGGCTCGTAGGGTTCCGTCAAAATCTGTAGGGTTCCCTAGGGGCCCGTAGAGTCCCGTAGATTTCCGTAGGGGCCTCTAGGGTTGTGTAAGTGCCCGCAGGGGTTGGTAGGAGCTTGTAGGGTGCCATATGTTTCCGGAGGGTTGTGTAGGGTTCCGTAGGGGCCTGTGGTGTTCCCTAGGGGCCTGTAGAGTCTCATACAGTTCCGTAGGGTCCTGTAGGTTTCCATAAGCGCCCGCGGAGGTCTGAAGGGGCCCGTACTGTTCCGTAAGGATCCACAGGGCTCCATAGAGCTTCGTAGGTTCCCTAGAGGCCTGTAGAGTACCGCAGGAGCCAGTAGTGTTCTGTAGGGGCCCGTAGGGTTCCTTCCGTAGGAGCTGGCAGTGTTCCGTAGGAGCTTCTAGGGTTGAGTAAGTGCCCGCAGGAGTCTGTAGGAGTCCATGGGATTCTGTAAGGTTCTGGAGGGTTCTGCAGGGTTCCGTAGGGGCCCGTAGAGTTCCGTAGTGGCTGGTAAAGTTCCGTAGGGCCCTGTACCGTTCCGTAACTGCCTGCAAGGGTCTTTAGGCTTCCGTAGGGGCTGGTAGGGTTCCATAAAGTTCCGTGGGTTCCTGCAGAGTTCTGCAAGTGCCCGCAAGGGCCTGTAGGGTCCCACAGTGTTTCTGTCAGGTTCCGTAGAGTTCCGTAGGGGCCATAGGTTTCCGTAGTGGCTGGTAGTATTCTGTAGGGGTCTGTAGGGTTCCGTAGGCACCTGCAGTGTTCTGTAGGAGCCCATAGGGTTTTAGTGAGGTTCCGTTGTGTCGCTAAGGGTCTTGTAGAGTGCTGTCGGGTCCTGGAGTATTCTGTAGGGTTCCAGAGGGGCTCGTAGGGTTCTGTCAAAATCTGTAGGGTTCCCTAGGGGCCCGTAGAGTCCCGTAGGTTTCCGTAGGGACCTGTAGGGTTGTGTAAGTGCCTGCAGGGGTTGGTAGGAGCTTGTAGGGTTCCATAAGTTTCCAGAGGGTTGTGTAGGGTTCCGTAGGGGCCGGTGGTGTTCCCTAGGGGCCTGTAGAGTCTCGTACGGTTCCGTAGGGGCCTGTGGTGTTCCCTAGGGGCCTGTAGAGTCTCGTACAGTTCTGTAGGGTCCTGTAGGTTTCCATAAGCAGCCGCAGAGGTCTGAAGGGGCCCGTACTGTTCCGTAAGGATCCACAGAGCTCCGTAGAGCTTCGTAGGTTCCCTAGAGGCCTGTAGAGTACCGCAGGAGCCAGTAGTGTTCTGTAGGGGCCCGTAGGGTTCCTTCCGTAGGGGCTGGCAGTGTTCCGTAGGAGCCTCTAGGGTTGTGTAAGTGCCCGCAGGAGTCTGTAGGAGTCCGTGGGATTCTGTAAGGTTCTGGAGGGTTCTGCAGGGTTCCGTAGTGGCTGGTAAAGTTCCGTAGGGCCCTGTGGGGTTCTGTATGGACCTGTAGGGTTCCGTAGGGGCCTGCAGGGTTCTGTAAGTGCCCGCAGGTGTCTGTAGGGTTCCGTAGGGGTCTGTAGGGTTCCGTAGGCACCTGCAGTGTTCTGTAGGAGCCCATAGGGTTTTAGTGAGGTTCCGTTGTGTTGCTAAGAGTCTTGTAGAGTGCTGTCGGGTCCTGGAGTATTCTGTAGGGTTCCAGAGGGGCTCGTAGGGTTCCGTCAAAATCTGTAGGGTTCCCTAGGGGCCCGTAGAGTCCCGTAGATTTCCGTAGGGGCCTGTAGGGTTGTGTAAGTGCCCGCAGGGGTTGGTAGGAGCTTGTAGGGTGCCATATGTTTCACGAGGGTTGTGTAGGGTTCCGTAGGGGCCTGTGGTGTTCCCTAGGGGCCTGTAGAGTCTCATACAGTTCCGTAGGGTCCTGTAGGTTTCCATAAGCGCCCGCAGAGGTCTGAAGGGGCCCGTACGGTTCCGTAAGGATCCACAGTGTTCCGTAGAGCTTCGTAGGTTCCCTAGAGGCCTGTAGAGTACCGCAGGAGCCAGTAGTGTTCTGTAGGGGCCCGTAGGGTTCCTTCCATAGGGGCTGGCAGTGTTCTGTAGGAGCTTCTAGGGTTGAGTAAGTGCCCGCAGGAGTCTGTAGGAGTCCATGGGATTCTGTAAGGTTCTGGAGGGTTCTGCAGGGTTCCGTAGGGGCCCGTAGAGTTCCGTAGTGGCTGGTAAAGTTCCGTAGGGCCCTGTACCGTTCCGTAACTGCCTGCAAGGGTCTTTAGGCTTCCGTAGGGGCTGGTAGGGTTCCATAAAGTTCCGTGGGTTCCTGCAGAGTTCTGCAAGTGCCCGCAAGGGCCTGTAGGGGCCCCCAGTGTTTCTGTCAGGTTCCGTAGAGTTCCGTAGGGGCCATAGGTTTCCGTAGTGGCTGGTAGTATTCCGTAGGGGTCTGTAGGGTTCCGTAGGCACCTGCAGTGTTCTGTAGGAGCCCATAGGGTTTTCGTGAGGTTCCGTTGTGTTGCTAAGGGTCTTGTAGAGTGCTGTCGGGTCCTGGAGTATTCTGTAGGGTTCCAGAGGGGCTCGTAGGGTTCCATCGAAATCTATAGGGTTCCCTAGGGGCCCATAGAGTCCCGTAGATTTCCGTAGGGACCTGTAGGGTTGTGTAAGTGCCCGCAGGGGTTGGTAGGAGCTTGTAGGGTTCCATAAGTTTCCAGAGGGTTGTGTAGGGTTCCGTAGGGGCCTGTGGTGTTCCCTAGGGGCCTGTAGAGTCTCGTACGGTTCCGTAAGGGCCTGTGGTGTTCCCTAGGGGCCTGTAGAGTCTCATACAGTTCCGTAGGGTCCTGTAGGTTTCCATAAGCGCCCGCAGAGGTCTGAAGGGGCCCGTACTGTTCCGTAAGGATCCACAGGGCTCCGTAGAGCTTCGTAGGTTCCCTAGAGGCCTGTAGAGTACCGCAGGAGCCAGTAGTGTTCTGTAGGGGCCCATAGGGTTCCTTCCGTAGGGGCTGGCAGTGTTCCGTAGGGGCCTCTAGGGTTGTGTAAGTGCCCGCAGGAGTCTGTAGGAATCCGTGGGATTCTGTAAGGTTCTGGAGGGTTCTGCAGGGTTCCGTAGGGGCCCGTAGAGTTCCGTAGTGGCTGGTAAAGTTCCGTAGGGCCCTGTACCGTTCCGTAACTGCCTGCAAGGGTCTTTAGGCTTCCGTAGGGGCTGGTAGGGTTCCATAAAGTTCCGTGGGTTCCTGCAGAGTTCTGCAAGTGCCCGCAAGGGCCTGTAGGGTCCCACAGTGTTTCTGTCAGGTTCCGTAGAGTTCCGTAGGGGCCATAGGTTTCCGTAGTGGCTGGTAGTATTCCGTAGGGGTCTGTAGGGTTCCGTAGGCACCTGCAGTGTTCTGTAGGAGCCCATAGGGTTTTAGTGAGGTTCCGTTGTGTCGCTAAGGGTCTTGTAGAGTGCTGTCGGGTCCTGGAGTATTCTGTAGGGTTCCAGAGGGGCTCGTAGGGTTCCATCGAAATCTATAGGGTTCCCTAGGGGCCCATAGAGTCCCGTAGATTTCCGTAGGGACCTGTAGGGTTGTGTAAGTGCCCGCAGGGGTTGGTAGGAGCTTGTAGGGTTCCATAAGTTTCCAGAGGGTTGTGTAGGGTTCCGTAGGGGCCTGTGGTGTTCCCTAGGGGCCTGTAGAGTCTCGTACGGTTCCGTAAGGGCCTGTGGTGTTCCCTAGGGGCCTGTAGAGTCTCATACAGTTCCGTAGGGTCCTGTAGGTTTCCATAAGCGCCCGCAGAGGTCTGAAGGGGCCCGTACTGTTCCGTAAGGATCCACAGGGCTCCGTAGAGCTTCGTAGGTTCCCTAGAGGCCTGTAGAGTACCGCAGGAGCCAGTAGTGTTCTGTAGGGGCCCGTAGGGTTCCTTCCGTAGGGGCTGGCAGTGTTCCGTAGGGGCCTCTAGGGTTGTGTAAGTGCCCGCAGGAGTCTGTAGGAATCCGTGGGATTCTGTAAGGTTCTGGAGGGTTCTGCAGGGTTCCGTAGGGGCCCGTAGAGTTCCGTAGTGGCTGGTAAAGTTCCGTAGGGCCCTGTACCGTTCCGTAACTGCCTGCAAGGGTCTTTAGGCTTCCGTAGGGGCTGGTAGGGTTCCATAAAGTTCCGTGGGTTCCTGCAGAGTTCTGCAAGTGCCCGCAAGGGCCTGTAGGGTCCCACAGTGTTTCTGTCAGGTTCCGTAGAGTTCCGTAGGGGCCATAGGTTTCCGTAGTGGCTGGTAGTATTCCGTAGGGGTCTGTAGGGTTCCGTAGGCACCTGCAGTGTTCTGTAGGAGCCCATAGGGTTTTAGTGAGGTTCCGTTGTGTCGCTAAGGGTCTTGTAGAGTGCTGTCGGGTCCTGGAGTATTCTGTAGGGTTCCAGAGGGGCTCGTAGGGTTCTGTCAAAATCTGTAGGGTTCCCTAGGGGCCCGTAGAGTCCCGTAGGTTTCCGTAGGGACCTGTAGGGTTGTGTAAGTGCCTGCAGGGGTTGGTAGGAGTTTGTAGGGTTCCATAAGTTTCCAGAGGGTTGTGTAGGGTTCCGTAGGGGCCGGTGGTGTTCCCTAGGGGCCTGTAGAGTCTCGTACGGTTCCGTAGGGGCCTGTGGTGTTCCCTAGGGGCCTGTAGAGTCTCGTACAGTTCTGTAGGGTCCTGTAGGTTTCCATAAGCAGCCGCAGAGGTCTGAAGGGGCCCGTACTGTTCCGTAAGGATCCACAGAGCTCCGTAGAGCTTCGTAGGTTCCCTAGAGGCCTGTAGAGTACCGCAGGAGCCAGTAGTGTTCTGTAGGGGCCCGTAGGGTTCCTTCCGTAGGGGCTGGCAGTGTTCCGTAGGAGCCTCTAGGGTTGTGTAAGTGCCCGCAGGAGTCTGTAGGAGTCCGTGGGATTCTGTAAGGTTCTGGAGGGTTCTGCAGGGTTCCGTAGTGGCTGGTAAAGTTCCGTAGGGCCCTGTGGGGTTCTGTATGGACCTGTAGGGTTCCGTAGGGGCCTGCAGGGTTCTGTAAGTGCCCGCAGGTGTCTGTAGGGTTCCGTAGGGGTCTGTAGGGTTCCGTAGGCACCTGCAGTGTTCTGTAGGAGCCCATAGGGTTTTAGTGAGGTTCCGTTGTGTTGCTAAGAGTCTTGTAGAGTGCTGTCGGGTCCTGGAGTATTCTGTAGGGTTCCAGAGGGGCTCGTAGGGTTCCGTCAAAATCTGTAGGGTTCCCTAGGGGCGCGTAGAGTCCCGTAGATTTCCGTAGGGGCCTCTAGGGTTGTGTAAGTGCCCGCAGGGGTTGGTAGGAGCTTGTAGGGTGCCATATGTTTCCGGAGGGTTGTGTAGGGTTCCGTAGGGGCCTGTGGTGTTCCCTAGGGGCCTGTAGAGTCTCATACAGTTCCGTAGGGTCCTGTAGGTTTCCATAAGCGCCCGCGGAGGTCTGAAGGGGCCCGTACTGTTCCGTAAGGATCCACAGGGCTCCATAGAGCTTCGTAGGTTCCCTAGAGGCCTGTAGAGTACCGCAGGAGCCAGTAGTGTTCTGTAGGGGCCCGTAGGGTTCCTTCCGTAGGGGCTGGCAGTGTTCCGTAGGAGCTTCTAGGGTTGAGTAAGTGCCCGCAGGAGTCTGTAGGAGTCCATGGGATTCTGTAAGGTTCTGGAGGGTTCTGCAGGGTTCCGTAGGGGCCCGTAGAGTTCCGTAGTGGCTGGTAAAGTTCCGTAGGGCCCTGTACCGTTCCGTAACTGCCTGCAAGGGTCTTTAGGCTTCCGTAGGGGCTGGTAGGGTTCCATAAAGTTCCGTGGGTTCCTGCAGAGTTCTGCAAGTGCCCGCAAGGGCCTGTAGGGTCCCACAGTGTTTCTGTCAGGTTCCGTAGAGTTCCGTAGGGGCCATAGGTTTCCGTAGTGGCTGGTAGTATTCCGTAGGGGTCTGTAGGGTTCCGTAGGCACCTGCAGTGTTCTGTAGGAGCCCATAGGGTTTTAGTGAGGTTCCGTTGTGTCGCTAAGGGTCTTGTAGAGTGCTGTCGGGTCCTGGAGTATTCTGTAGGGTGCCAGAGGGGCTCGTAGGGTTCTGTCAAAATCTGTAGGGTTCCCTAGGGGCCCGTAGAGTCCCGTAGGTTTCTGTAGGGACCTGTAGGGTTGTGTAAGTGCCTGCAGGGGTTGGTAGGAGCTTGTAGGGTTCCATAAGTTTCCAGAGGGTTGTGTAGGGTTCCGTAGGGGCCGGTGGTGTTCCCTAGGGGCCTGTAGAGTCTCGTACGGTTCCGTAGGGGCCTGTGGTGTTCCCTAGGGGCCTGTAGAGTCTCGTACAGTTCTGTAGGGTCCTGTAGGTTTCCATAAGCAGCCGCAGAGGTCTGAAGGGGCCCGTACTGTTCCGTAAGGATCCACAGAGCTCCGTAGAGCTTCGTAGGTTCCCTAGAGGCCTGTAGAGTACCGCAGGAGCCAGTAGTGTTCTGTAGGGGCCCGTAGGGTTCCTTCCGTAGGGGCTGGCAGTGTTCCGTAGGAGCCTCTAGGGTTGTGTAAGTGCCCGCAGGAGTCTGTAGGAGTCCGTGGGATTCTGTAAGGTTCTGGAGGGTTCTGCAGGGTTCCGTAGTGGCTGGTAAAGTTCCGTAGGGCCCTGTGGGGTTCTGTATGGACCTGTAGGGTTCCGTAGGGGCCTGCAGGGTTCTGTAAGTGCCCGCAGGTGTCTGTAGGGTTCCGTAGGGGTCTGTAGGGTTCCGTAGGCACCTGCAGTGTTCTGTAGGAGCCCATAGGGTTTTAGTGAGGTTCCGTTGTGTTGCTAAGAGTCTTGTAGAGTGCTGTCGGGTCCTGGAGTATTCTGTAGGTTCCAGAGGGGCTCGTAGGGTTCCGTCAAAATCTGTAGGGTTCCCTAGGGGCCCGTAGAGTCCCGTAGATTTCCGTAGGGGCCTCTAGGGTTGTGTAAGTGCCCGCAGGAGTCTGTGGGATTCTGTAAGGTTCCGGAGGGTTCTGCAGGGTTCTGTAGGGGGCCCGTAGAGTTCCGTAGTGGCTGGTAAAGTTCCGTAGGGCCCTGTGGGGTTCTGTATGGACCTGTAGGGTTCCGTAGGGGCCTGCAGGGTTCTGTAGGAGCCCATAGGGTTTTAGTGAGGTTCCGTTGTGTTGCTAAGAGTCTTGTAGAGTGCTGTCGGGTCCTGGAGTATTCCAGAGGGGCTCGTAGGGTTCCGTCAAAATCTGTAGGGTTCCCTAGGGGCCCGTAGAGTCCCGTAGATTTCCGTAGGGACCTGTAGGGTTGTGTAAGTGCCTGCAGGGGGTTGGTAGGAGCTTGTAGGGTTCCATAAGTTTCCAGAGGGTTGTGTAGGGTTCCGTAGGGGCCGGTGGTGTTCCCTAGGGGCCTGTAGAGTCTCGTACGGTTCCGTAGGGGCCTGTGGTGTTCCCTAGGGGCCTGTAGAGTCTCGTACAGTTCTGTAGGGTCCTGTAGGTTTCCATAAGCAGCCGCAGAGGTCTGAAGGGGCCCGTACTGTTCCGTAAGGATCCACAGAGCTCCGTAGAGCTTCGTAGGTTCCCTAGAGGCCTGTAGAGTACCGCAGGAGCCAGTAGTGTTCTGTAGGGGCCCGTAGGGTTCCTTCCGTAGGGGCTGGCAGTGTTCCATAGGAGCCTCTAGGGTTGTGTAAGTGCCCGCAGGAGTCTGTAGGAGTCCGTGGGATTCTGTAAGGTTCCGGAGGGTTCTGCAGGGTTCCGTAGTGGCTGGTAAAGTTCCGTAGGGCCCTGTGGGGTTCTGTATGGACCTGTAGGGTTCCGTAGGGGCCTGCAGGGTTCTGTAAGTGCCCGCAGGTGTCTGTAGGGTTCCGTAGGGGTCTGTAGGGTTCCGTAGGCACCTGCAGTGTTCTGTAGGAGCCCATAGGGTTTTAGTGAGGTTCCGTTGTGTTGCTAAGAGTCTTGTAGAGTGCTGTCGGGTCCTGGAGTATTCTGTAGGGTTCCAGAGGGGCTCGTAGGGTTCCGTCAAAATCTGTAGGGTTCCCTAGGGGCCCGTAGAGTCCCGTAGATTTCCGTAGGGGCCTCTAGGGTTGTGTAAGTGCCCGCAGGGGTTGGTAGGAGCTTGTAGGGTGCCATATGTTTCCGGAGGGTTGTGTAGGGTTCCGTAGGGGCCTGTGGTGTTCCCTAGGGGCCTGTAGAGTCTCATACAGTTCCGTAGGGTCCTGTAGGTTTCCATAAGCGCCCGCAGAGGTCTGAAGGGGCCCGTACGGTTCCGTAAGGATCCACAGTGTTCCGTAGAGCTTCGTAGGTTCCCTAGAGGCCTGTAGAGTACCGCAGGAGCCAGTAGTGTTCTGTAGGGGCCCGTAGGGTTCCTTCCATAGGGGCTGGCAGTGTTCTGTAGGAGCTTCTAGGGTTGAGTAAGTGCCCGCAGGAGTCTGTAGGAGTCCATGGGATTCTGTAAGGTTCTGGAGGGTTCTGCAGGGTTCCGTAGGGGCCCGTAGAGTTCCGTAGTGGCTGGTAAAGTTCCGTAGGGCCCTGTACCGTTCCGTAACTGCCTGCAAGGGTCTTTAGGCTTCCGTAGGGGCTGGTAGGGTTCCATAAAGTTCCGTGGGTTCCTGCAGAGTTCTGCAACTGCCCGCAAGGGCCTGTAGGGGCCCCCAGTGTTTCTGTCAGGTTCTGTAGAGTTCCGTAGGGGCCATAGGTTTCCGTAGTGGCTGGTAGTATTCCGTAGGGGTCTGTAGGGTTCCGTAGGCACCTGCAGTGTTCTGTAGGAGCCCATAGGGTTTTAGTGAGGTTCCGTTGTGTCGCTAAGGGTCTTGTAGAGTGCTGTCGGGTCCTGGAGTATTCTGTAGAGTGCCAGAGGGGCTCGTAGGGTTCCGTCAAAATCTGTAGGGTTCCCTAGGGGCCCGTAGAGTCCCGTAGGTTTCCGTAGGGACCTGTAGGGTTGTGTAAGTGCCTGCAGGGGTTGGTAGGAGCTTGTAGGGTTCCATAAGTTTCCAGAGGGTTGTGTAGGGTTCCGTAGGGGCCGGTGGTGTTCCCTAGGGGCCTGTAGAGTCTCGTACGGTTCCGTAGGGGCCTGTGGTGTTCCCTAGGGGCCTGTAGAGTCTCGTACAGTTCTGTAGGGTCCTGTAGGTTTCCATAAGCAGCCGCAGAGGTCTGAAGGGGCCCGTACTGTTCCGTAAGGATCCACAGAGCTCCGTAGAGCTTCGTAGGTTCCCTAGAGGCCTGTAGAGCACCGCAGGAGCCAGTAGTGTTCTGTAGGGGCCCGTAGGGTTCCTTCCGTAGGGGCTGGCAGTGTTTCGTATGAGCCTCTAGGGTTGTGTAAGTGCCCGCAGGAGTCTGTAGGAGTCCGTGGGATTCTGTAAGGTTCTGGAGGGTTCTGCAGGGTTCCGTAGTGGCTGGTAAAGTTCCGTAGGGCCCTGTGGGGTTCTGTATGGACCTGTAGGGTTCCGTAGGGGCCTGCAGGGTTCTGTAAGTGCCCGCAGGTGTCTGTAGGGTTCCGTAGGGGTCTGTAGGGTTCCGTAGGCACCTGCAGTGTTCTGTAGGAGCCCATAGGGTTTTAGTGAGGTTCCGTTGTGTTGCTAAGAGTCTTGTAGAGTGCTGTCGGGTCCTGGAGTATTCTGTAGGGTTCCAGAGGGGCTCGTAGGGTTCCGTCAAAATCTGTAGGGTTCCCTAGGGGCCCGTAGAGTCCCGTAGATTTCCGTAGGGGCCTCTAGGGTTGTGTAAGTGCCCGCAGGAGTCTGTGGGATTCTGTAAGGTTCCGGAGGGTTCTGCAGGGTTCTGTAGGGGCCCGTAGAGTTCCGTAGTGGCTGGTAAAGTTCCGTAGGGCCCTGTGGGGTTCTGTATGGACCTGTAGGGTTCCGTAGGGGCCTGCAGGGTTCTGTAGGAGCCCATAGGGTTTTAGTGAGGTTCCGTTGTGTTGCTAAGAGTCTTGTAGAGTGCTGTCTGTTCCTGGAGTATTCCAGAGGGGCTCGTAGGGTTCCGTCAAAATCTGTAGGGTTCCCCAGGGGCGCGTAGAGTCCCGTAGATTTCCGTAGGGGCCTGTAGGGTTGTGTAAGCGCCTGCAGGGGTTGGTAGGAGCTTGTAGGGTGCCATATGTTTCCGGAGGGTTGTGTAGGGTTCCGTAGGGGCCTGTGGTGTTCCCTAGGGGCCTGTAGAGTCTCATACAGTTCCGTAGGGTCCTGTAGGTTTCCATAAGCGCCCGCAGAGGTCTGAAGGGGCCCGTACTGTTCCGTAAGGATCCACAGGGCTCCGTAGAGCTTCGTAGGTTCCCTAGAGGCCTGTAGAGTACCGCAGGAGCCAGTAGTGTTCTGTAGGGGCCCGTAGGGTTCCTTCCGTAGGGGCTGGCAGTGTTCCGTAGGGGCCTCTAGGGTTGTGTAAGTGCCCGCAGGAGTCTGTAGGAATCCGTGGGATTCTGTAAGGTTCTGGAGGGTTCTGCAGGGTTCCGTAGGGGCCCGTAGAGTTCTGTAGTGGCTGGTAAAGTTCCGTAGGGCCCTGTGGGGTTCTGTATGGACCTGTAGGGTTCCGTAGGGGCCTGCAGGGTTCTGTAAGTGCCCGCAGGTGTCTGTAGGGTTCCGTAGGGGTCTGTAGGGTTCCGTAGGCACCTGCAGTGTTCTGTAGGAGCCCATAGCGTTTTAGTGAGGTTCCGTTGTGTTGCTAAGAGTCTTGTAGAGTGCTGTCGGGTCCTGGAGTATTCTGTAGGGTTCCAGAGGGGCTCGTAGCGTTCCGTCAAAATCTGTAGGGTTCCCCAGGGGCGCGTAGAGTCCCGTAGATTTCCGTAGGGGCCTGTAGGGTTGTGTAAGTGCCCGCAGGGGTTGGTAGGAGCTTGTAGGGTGCCATATGTTTCCGGAGGGTTGTGTAGGGTTCCGTAGGGGCCTGTGGTGTTCCCTAGGGGCCTGTAGAGTCTCATACAGTTCCGTAGGGTCCTGTAGGTTTCCATAAGCGCCCGCAGAGGTCTGAAGGGGCCCGTACTGTTCCGTAAGGATCCACAGGGCTCCGTAGAGCTTCGTAGGTTCCCTAGAGGCCTGTAGAGTACCGCAGGAGCCAGTAGTGTTCTGTAGGGGCCCGTAGGGTTCCTTCCGTAGGGGCTGGCAGTGTTCCGTAGGGGCCTCTAGGGTTGTGTAAGTGCCCGCAGGAGTCTGTGGGATTCTGTAAGGTTCCGGAGGGTTCTGCAGGGTTCTGTAGGGGCCAATAGAGTTCCGTAGTGGCTGGTAAAGTTCCGTAGGGCCCTGTGGGGTTCTGTATGGACCTGTAGGGTTCCGTAGGGGCCTGCAGGGTTCCGTAAGTGCCCGCAGGTGTCTGTAGGGTTCCGTAGGGGTCTGTAGGGTTCCGTAGGCACCTGCAGTGTTCTGTAGGAGCCCATAGGGTTTTAGTGAGGTTCCGTTGTGTTGCTAAGAGTCTTGTAGAGTGCTGTCGGGTCCTGGAGTATTCTGTAGGGTTCCAGAGGGGCTCGTAGGGTTCCGTCAAAATCTGTAGGGTTCCCTAGGGGCCCGTAGAGTCCCGTAGATTTCCGTAGGGGCCTGTCGGGTTGTGTAAGTGCCCGCAGGGGTTGGTAGGAGCTTGTAGGGTGCCATATGTTTCCGGAGGGTTGTGTAGGGTTCCGTAGGGGCCTGTGGTGTTCCCTAGGGGCCTGTAGAGTCTCATACAGTTCCGTAGGGTCCTGTAGGTTTCCATAAGCGCCCGCAGAGGTCTGAAGGGGCCCGTACGGTTCCGTAAGGATCCACAGTGTTCCGTAGAGCTTCGTAGGTTCCCTAGAGGCCTGTAGAGTACCGCAGGAGCCAGTAGTGTTCTGTAGGGGCCCGTAGGGTTCCTTCCATAGGGGCTGGCAGTGTTCTGTAGGAGCTTCTAGGGTTGAGTAAGTGCCCGCAGGAGTCTGTAGGAGTCCATGGGATTCTGTAAGGTTCTGGAGGGTTCTGCAGGGTTCCGTAGGGGCCCGTAGAGTTCCGTAGTGGCTGGTAAAGTTCCGTAGGGCCCTGTACCGTTCCGTAACTGCCTGCAAGGGTCTTTAGGCTTCCGTAGGGGCTGGTAGGGTTCCATAAAGTTCCGTGGGTTCCTGCAGAGTTCTGCAAGTGCCCGCAAGGGCCTGTAGGGGCCCCCAGTGTTTCTGTCAGGTTCCGTAGAGTTCCGTAGGGGCCATAGGTTTCCGTAGTGGCTGGTAGTATTCCGTAGGGGTCTGTAGGGTTCCGTAGGCACCTGCAGTGTTCTGTAGGAGCCCATAGGGTTTTAGTGAGGTTCCGTTGTGTCGCTAAGGGTCTTGTAGAGTGCTGTCGGGTCCTGGAGTATTCTGTAGGGTGCCAGAGGGGCTCGTAGGGTTCCGTCAAAATCTGTAGGGTTCCCTAGGGGCCCGTAGAGTCCAGTAGGTTTCCGTAGGGACCTGTAGGGTTGTGTAAGTGCCTGCAGGGGTTGGTAGGAGCTTGTAGGGTTCCATAAGTTTCCAGAGGGTTGTGTAGGGTTCCGTAGGGGCCGGTGGTGTTCCCTAGGGGCCTGTAGAGTCTCGTACGGTTCCGTAGGGGCCTGTGGTGTTCCCTAGGGGCCTGTAGAGTCTCGTACAGTTCTGTAGGGTCCTGTAGGTTTCCATAAGCAGCCGCAGAGGTCTGAAGGGGCCCGTACTGTTCCGTAAGGATCCACAGAGCTCCGTAGAGCTTCGTAGGTTCCCTAGAGGCCTGTAGAGTACCGCAGGAGCCAGTAGTGTTCTGTAGGGGCCCGTAGGGTTCCTTCCGTAGGGGCTGGCAGTGTTCCGTAGGGGCCTCTAGGGTTGTGTAAGTGCCCGCAGGAGTCTGTGGGATTCTGTAAGGTTCTGGAGGGTTCTGCAGGGTTCTGTAGGGGCCAATAGAGTTCCGTAGTGGCTGGTAAAGTTCCGTAGGGCCCTGTGGGGTTCTGTATGGACCTGTAGGGTTCCGTAGGGGCCTGCAGGGTTCTGTAAGTGCCCGCAGGTGTCTGTAGGGTTCCGTAGGGGTCTGTAGGGTTCCGTAGGCACCTGCAGTGTTCTGTAGGAGCCCATAGGGTTTTAGTGAGGTTCCGTTGTGTTGCTAAGAGTCTTGTAGAGTGCTGTCGGGTCCTGGAGTATTCTGTAGGGTTCCAGAGGGGCTCGTAGGGTTCCGTCAAAATCTGTAGGGTTCCCTAGGGGCCCGTAGAGTCCCGTAGATTTCCGTAGGGGCCTCTAGGGTTGTGTAAGTGCCCGCAGGAGTCTGTGGGATTCTGTAAGGTTCCGGAGGGTTCTGCAGGGTTCTGTAGGGGCCCGTAGAGTTCCGTAGTGGCTGGTAAAGTTCCGTAGGGCCCTGTGGGGTTCTGTATGGACCTGTAGGGTTCCGTAGGGGCCTGCAGGGTTCTGTAAGTGCCCGCAGGTGTCTGTAGGGTTCCGTAGAGGTCTGTAGGGTTCCGTAGGCACCTGCAGTGTTCTGTAGGAGCCCATAGGGTTTTAGTGAGGTTCCGTTGTGTTGCTAAGAGTCTTGTAGAGTGCTGTCGGGTCCTGGAGTATTCTGTAGGGTTCCAGAGGGGCTCGTAGGGTTCCGTCAAAATCTGTAGGGTTCCCTAGGGGCCCGTAGAGTCCCGTAGATTTCCGTAGGGGCCTGTAGGGTTGTGTAAGTGCCCGCAGGGGTTGGTAGGAGCTTGTAGGGTGCCATATGTTTCCAGAGGGTTGTGTAGGGTTCCGTAGGGGCCTGTGGTGTTCCCTAGGGGCCTGTAGAGTCTCATACAGTTCCGTCGGGTCCTGTAGGTTTCCATAAGCGCCCGCAGAGGTCTGAAGGGGCCCGTACTGTTCCGTAAGGATCCACAGGGCTCCGTAGAGCTTCGTAGGTTCCCTAGAGGCCTGTAGAGTACCGCAGGAGCCAGTAGTGTTCTGTAGGGGCCCGTAGGGTTCCTTCCGTAGGGGCTGGCAGTGTTCCGTAGGGGCCTCTAGGGTTGTGTAAGTGCCCGCAGGAGTCTGTAGGAATCCGTGGGATTCTGTAAGGTTCTGGAGGGTTCTGCAGGGTTCCGTAGGGGCCCGTAGAGTTCCGTAGTGGCTGGTAAAGTTCCGTAGGGCCCTGTGGGGTTCTGTATGGACCTGTAGGGTTCCGTAGGGGCCTGCAGGGTTCTGTAAGTGCCCGCAGGTGTCTGTAGGGTTCCGTAGGGGTCTGTAGGGTTCCGTAGGCACCTGCAGTGTTCTGTAGGAGCCCATAGGGTTTTAGTGAGGTTCCGTTGTGTTGCTAAGAGTCTTGTAGAGTGCTGTCGGGTCCTGGAGTATTCCAGAGGGGCTCGTAGGGTTCCGTCAAAATCTGTAGGGTTCCCCAGGGGCGCGTAGAGTCCCGTAGATTTCCGTAGGGGCCTGTAGGGTTGTGTAAGTGCCCGCAGGGGTTGGTAGGAGCTTGTAGGGTGCCATATGTTTCACGAGGGTTGTGTAGGGTTCCGTAGGGGCCTGTGGTGTTCCCTAGGGGCCTGTAGAGTCTCATACAGTTCCGTCGGGTCCTGTAGGTTTCCATAAGCGCCCGCAGAGGTCTGAAGGGGCCCGTACTGTTCCGTAAGGATCCACAGGGCTCCGTAGAGCTTCGTAGGTTCCCTAGAGGCCTGTAGAGTACCGCAGGAGCCAGTAGTGTTCTGTAGGGGCCCGTAGGGTTCCTTCCATAGGGGCTGGCAGTGTTCCGTAGGAGCTTCTAGGGTTGTGTAAGTGCCCGCAGGAGTCTGTAGGAGTCCATGGGATTCTGTAAGGTTCTGGAGGGTTCTGCAGGGTTCCGTAGGGGCCCGTAGAGTTCCGTAGTGGCTGGTAAAGTTCCGTAGGGCCCTGTACCGTTCCGTAACTGCCTGCAAGGGTCTTTAGGCTTCCGTAGGGGCTGGTAGGGTTCCATAAAGTTCCGTGGGTTCCTGCAGAGTTCTGCAAGTGCCCGCAAGGGCCTGTAGGGTCCCACAGTGTTTCTGTCAGGTTCCGTAGAGTTCCGTAGGGGCCATAGGTTTCCGTAGTGGCTGGTAGTATTCCGTAGGGGTCTGTAGGGTTCCGTAGGGACCTGTAGGGTTGTGTAAGTGCCTGCAGGGGTTGGTAGGAGCTTGTAGGGTTCCATAAGTTTCCAGAGGGTTGTGTAGGGTTCCGTAGGGGCCGGTGGTGTTCCCTAGGGGCCTGTAGAGTCTCGTACGGTTCCGTAGGGGCCTGTGGTGTTCCCTAGGGGCCTGTAGAGTCTCGTACAGTTCCGTAGGGTCCTGTAGGTTTCCATAAGCAGCCGCAGAGGTCTGAAGGGGCCCGTACTGTTCCGTAAGGATCCACAGAGCTCCGTAGAGCTTCGTAGGTTCCCTAGAGGCCTGTAGAGTACCGCAGGAGCCAGTAGTGTTCTGTAGGGGCCCGTAGGGTTCCTTCCGTAGGGGCTGGCAGTGTTCCGTAGGAGCCTCTAGGGTTGTGTAAGTGCCTGCAGGAGTCTGTAGGAGTCCGTGGGATTCTCTAAGGTTCTGGAGGGTTCTGCAGGGTTCCGTAGTGGCTGGTAAAGTTCCGTAGGGCCCTGTGGGGTTCTGTATGGACCTGTAGGGTTCCGTAGGGGCCTGCAGGGTTCTGTAAGTGCCCGCAGGTGTCTGTAGGGTTCCGTAGGGGTCTGTAGGGTTCCGTAGGCACCTGCAGTGTTCTGTAGGAGCCCATAGGGTTTTAGTGAGGTTCCGTTGTGTTGCTAAGAGTCTTGTAGAGTGCTGTCGGGTCCTGGAGTATTCTGTAGGGTTCCAGAGGGGCTCGTAGGGTTCCGTCAAAATCTGTAGGGTTCCCCAGGGGCCCGTAGAGTCCCGTAGATTTCCGTAGGGGCCTGTAGGGTTGTGTAAGTGCCCGCAGGGGTTGGTAGGAGCTTGTAGGGTGCCATATGTTTCACGAGGGTTGTGTAGGGTTCCGTAGGGGCCTGTGGTGTTCCCTAGGGGCCTGTAGAGTCTCATACAGTTCCGTCGGGTCCTGTAGGTTTCCATAAGCGCCCGCAGAGGTCTGAAGGGGCCCGTACTGTTCCGTAAGGATCCACAGGGCTCCGTAGAGCTTCGTAGGTTCCCTAGAGGCCTGTAGAGTACCGCAGGAGCCAGTAGTGTTCTGTAGGGGCCCGTAGGGTTCCTTCCATAGGGGCTGGCAGTGTTCCGTAGGAGCTTCTAGGGTTGTGTAAGTGCCCGCAGGAGTCTGTAGGAGTCCATGGGATTCTGTAAGTTTCTGGAGGGTTCTGCAGGGTTCCGTAGGGGCCCGTAGAGTTCCGTAGTGGCTGGTAAAGTTCTGTAGGGCCCTGTACCGTTCCGTAACTGCCTGCAAGGGTCTTTAGGCTTCCGTAGGGGCTGGTAGGGTTCCATAAAGTTCCGTGGGTTCCTGCAGAGTTCTGCAAGTGCCCGCAAGGGCCTGTAGGGTCCCACAGTGTTTCTGTCAGGTTCCGTAGAGTTCCGTAGGGGCCATAGGTTTCCGTAGTGGCTGGTAGTATTCCGTAGGGGTCTGTAGGGTTCCGTAGGCACCTGCAGTGTTCTGTAGGAGCCCATAGGGTTTTAGTGAGGTTCCGTTGTGTCGCTAAGGGTCTTGTAGAGTGCTGTCGGGTCCTGGAGTATTCTGTAGGGTGCCAGAGGGGCTCGTAGGGTTCCGTCAAAATCTGTAGGGTTCCCTAGGGGCCCGTAGAGTCCCGTAGGTTTCCGTAGGGACCTGTAGGGTTGTGTAAGTGCCTGCAGGGGTTGGTAGGAGCTTGTAGGGTTCCATAAGTTTCCAGAGGGTTGTGTAGGGTTCCGTAGGGGCCGGTGGTGTTCCCTAGGGGCCTGTAGAGTCTCGTACGGTTCCGTAGGGGCCTGTGGTGTTCCCTAGGGGCCTGTAGAGTCTCGTACAGTTCTGTAGGGTCCTGTAGGTTTCCATAAGCAGCCGCAGAGGTCTGAAGGGGCCCGTACTGTTCCGTAAGGATCCACAGAGCTCCGTAGAGCTTCGTAGGTTCCCTAGAGGCCTGTAGAGTACCGCAGGAGCCAGTAGTGTTCTGTAGGGGCCCGTAGGGTTCCTTCCGTAGGGGCTGGCAGTGTTCCGTAGGGGCCTCTAGCGTTGTGTAAGTGCCCGCAGGAGTCTGTAGGAGTCCGTGGGATTCTGTAAGGTTCTGGAGGGTTCTGCAGGGTTCCGTAGTGGCTGGTAAAGTTCCGTAGGGCCCTGTGGGGTTCTGTATGGACCTGTAGGGTTCCGTAGGGGCCTGCAGGGTTCTGTAAGTGCCCGCAGGTGTCTGTAGGGTTCCGTAGGGGTCTGTAGGGTTCCGTAGGCACCTGCAGTGTTCTGTAGGAGCCCATAGGGTTTTAGTGAGGTTCCGTTGTGTTGCTAAGAGTCTTGTAGAGTGCTGTCGGGTCCTGGAGTATTCTGTAGGGTTCCAGAGGGGCTCGTAGGGTTCCGTCAAAATCTGTAGGGTTCCCCAGGGGCCCGTAGAGTCCCGTAGATTTCCGTAGGGGCCTGTAGGGTTGTGTAAGTGCCCGCAGGGGTTGGTAGGAGCTTGTAGGGTGCCATATGTTTCACGAGGGTTGTGTAGGGTTCCGTAGGGGCCTGTGGTGTTCCCTAGGGGCCTGTAGAGTCTCATACAGTTCCGTCGGGTCCTGTAGGTTTCCATAAGCGCCCGCAGAGGTCTGAAGGGGCCCGTACTGTTCCGTAAGGATCCACAGGGCTCCGTAGAGCTTCGTAGGTTCCCTAGAGGCCTGTAGAGTACCGCAGGAGCCAGTAGTGTTCTGTAGGGGCCCGTAGGGTTCCTTCCATAGGGGCTGGCAGTGTTCCGTAGGAGCTTCTAGGGTTGTGTAAGTGCCCGCAGGAGTCTGTAGGAGTCCATGGGATTCTGTAAGTTTCTGGAGGGTTCTGCAGGGTTCCGTAGGGGCCCGTAGAGTTCCGTAGTGGCTGGTAAAGTTCTGTAGGGCCCTGTACCGTTCCGTAACTGCCTGCAAGGGTCTTTAGGCTTCCGTAGGGGCTGGTAGGGTTCCATAAAGTTCCGTGGGTTCCTGCAGAGTTCTGCAAGTGCCCGCAAGGGCCTGTAGGGTCCCACAGTGTTTCTGTCAGGTTCCGTAGAGTTCCGTAGGGGCCATAGGTTTCCGTAGTGGCTGGTAGTATTCCGTAGGGGTCTGTAGGGTTCCGTAGGCACCTGCAGTGTTCTGTAGGAGCCCATAGGGTTTTAGTGAGGTTCCGTTGTGTCACTAAGGGTCTTGTAGAGTGCTGTCGGGTCCTGGAGTATTCTGTAGGGTGCCAGAGGGGCTCGTAGGGTTCCGTCAAAATCTGTAGGGTTCCCTAGGGGCCCGTAGAGTCCCGTAGGTTTCCGTAGGGACCTGTAGGGTTGTGTAAGTGCCTGCAGGGGTTGGTAGGAGCTTGTAGGGTTCCATAAGTTTCCAGAGGGTTGTGTAGGGTTCCGTAGGGGCCGGTGGTGTTCCCTAGGGGCCTGTAGAGTCTCGTACGGTTCCGTAGGGGCCTGTGGTGTTCCCTAGGGGCCTGTAGAGTCTCGTACAGTTCTGTAGGGTCCTGTAGGTTTCCATAAGCAGCCGCAGAGGTCTGAAGGGGCCCGTACTGTTCCGTAAGGATCCACAGAGCTCCGTAGAGCTTCGTAGGTTCCCTAGAGGCCTGTAGAGTACCGCAGGAGCCAGTAGTGTTCTGTAGGGGCCCGTAGGGTTCCTTCCGTAGGGGCTGGCAGTGTTCCGTAGGGGCCTCTAGCGTTGTGTAAGTGCCCGCAGGAGTCTGTAGGAGTCCGTGGGATTCTGTAAGGTTCTGGAGGGTTCTGCAGGGTTCCGTAGTGGCTGGTAAAGTTCCGTAGGGCCCTGTGGGGTTCTGTATGGACCTGTAGGGTTCCGTAGGGGCCTGCAGGGTTCTGTAAGTGCCCGCAGGTGTCTGTAGGGTTCCGTAGGGGTCTGTAGGGTTCCGTAGGCACCTGCAGTGTTCTGTAGGAGCCCATAGGGTTTTAGTGAGGTTCCGTTGTGTTGCTAAGAGTCTTGTAGAGTGCTGTCGGGTCCTGGAGTATTCTGTAGGGTTCCAGAGGGGCTCGTAGGGTTCCGTCAAAATCTGTAGGGTTCCCTAGGGGCCCGTAGAGTCCCGTAGATTTCCGTAGGGGCCTCTAGGGTTGTGTAAGTGCCCACAGGAGTCTGTGGGATTCTGTAAGGTTCCGGAGGGTTCTGCAGGGTTCTGTAGGGGCCCGTAGAGTTCCGTAGTGGCTGGTAAAGTTCCGTAGGGCCCTGTGGGGTTCTGTATGGACCTGTAGGGTTCCGTAGGGGCCTGCAGGGTTCTGTAGGAGCCCATAGGGTTTTAGTGAGGTTCCGTTGTGTTGCTAAGAGTCTTGTAGAGTGCTGTCTGTTCCTGGAGTATTCCAGAGGGGCTCGTAGGGTTCCGTCAAAATCTGTAGGGTTCCCCAGGGGCGCGTAGAGTCCCGTAGATTTCCGTAGGGGCCTGTAGGGTTGTGTAAGCGCCTGCAGGGGTTGGTAGGAGCTTGTAGGGTGCCATATGTTTCCGGAGGGTTGTGTAGGGTTCCGTAGGGGCCTGTGGTGTTCCCTAGGGGCCTGTAGAGTCTCATACAGTTCCGTAGGGTCCTGTAGGTTTCCATAAGCGCCCGCAGAGGTCTGAAGGGGCCCGTACTGTTCCGTAAGGATCCACAGGGCTCCGTAGAGCTTCGTAGGTTCCCTAGAGGCCTGTAGAGTACCGCAGGAGCCAGTAGTGTTCTGTAGGGGCCCGTAGGGTTCCTTCCGTAGGGGCTGGCAGTGTTCCGTAGGGGCCTCTAGGGTTGTGTAAGTGCCCGCAGGAGTCTGTAGGAATCCGTGGGATTCTGTAAGGTTCTGGAGGGTTCTGCAGGGTTCCGTAGGGGCCCGTAGAGTTCCGTAGTGGCTGGTAAAGTTCCGTAGGGCCCTGTGGGGTTCTGTATGGACCTGTAGGGTTCCGTAGGGGCCTGCAGGGTTCTGTAAGTGCCCGCAGGTGTCTGTAGGGTTCCGTAGGGGTCTGTAGGGTTCCGTAGGCACCTGCAGTGTTCTGTAGGAGCCCATAGGGTTTTCGTGAGGTTCCGTTGTGTTGCTAAGAGTCTTGTAGAGTGCTGTCGGGTCCTGGAGTATTCTGTAGGGTTCCAGAGGGGCTCGTAGGGTTCCGTCAAAATCTGTAGGGTTCCCTAGGGGCCCGTAGAGTCCCGTAGATTTCCGTAGGGGCCTCTAGGGTTGTGTAAGTGCCCGCAGGGGTTGGTAGGAGCTTGTAGGGTGCCATATGTTTCCGGAGGGTTGTGTAGGGTTCCGTAGGGGCCTGTGGTGTTCCCTAGGGGCCTGTAGAGTCTCATACAGTTCCGTAGGGTCCTGTAGGTTTCCATAAGCGCCCGCAGAGGTCTGAAGGGGCCCGTACTGTTCCGTAAGGATCCACAGGGCTCCGTAGAGCTTCGTAGGTTCCCTAGAGGCCTGTAGAGTACCGCAGGAGCCAGTAGTGTTCTGTAGGGGCCCATAGGGTTCCTTCCGTAGGGGCTGGCAGTGTTCCGTAGGGGCCTCTAGGGTTGTGTAAGTGCCCGCAGGAGTCTGTGGGATTCTGTAAGGTTCCGGAGGGTTCTGCAGGGTTCTGTAGGGGCCAATAGAGTTCCGTAGTGGCTGGTAAAGTTCCGTAGGGCCCTGTGGGGTTCTGTATGGACCTGTAGGGTTCCGTAGGGGCCTGCAGGGTTCTGTAAGTGCCCGAAGGTGTCTGTAGGGTTCCGTAGGGGTCTGTAGGGTTCCGTAGGCACCTGCAGTGTTCTGTAGGAGCCCATAGGGTTTTAGTGAGGTTCCGTTGTGTCGCTAAGGGTCTTGTAGAGTGCTGTCGGGTCCTGGAGTATTCTGTAGGGTGCCAGAGGGGCTCGTAGGGTTCCGTCAAAATCTGTAGGGTTCCCTAGGGTCCCGTAGAGTCCCGTAGGTTTCCGTAGGGACCTGTAGGGTTGTGTAAGTGCCTGCAGGGGTTGGTAGGAGCTTGTAGGGTTCCATAAGTTTCCAGAGGGTTGTGTAGGGTTCCGTAGGGGCCGGTGGTGTTCCCTAGGGGCCTGTAGAGTCTCGTACGGTTCCGTAGGGGCCTGTGGTGTTCCCTAGGGGCCTGTAGAGTCTCGTACAGTTCTGTAGGGTCCTGTAGGTTTCCATAAGCAGCCGCAGAGGTCTGAAGGGGCCCGTACTGTTCCGTAAGGATCCACAGGGCTCCGTAGAGCTTCGTAGGTTCCCTAGAGGCCTGTAGAGTACCGCAGGAGCCAGTAGTGTTCTGTAGGGGCCCGTAGGGTTCCTTCCGTAGGGGCTGGCAGTGTTCCGTAGGAGCCTCTAGGGTTGTGTAAGTGCCCGCAGGAGTCTGTAGGAGTCCGTGGGATTCTGTAAGGTTCTGGAGGGTTCTGCAGGGTTCCGTAGTGGCTGGTAAAGTTCCGTAGGGCCCTGTGGGGTTCTGTATGGACCTGTAGGGTTCCGTAGGGGCCTGCAGGGTTCTGTAAGTGCCCGCAGGTGTCTGTAGGGTTCCGTAGGGGTCTGTAGGGTTCCGTAGGCACCTGCAGTGTTCTGTAGGAGCCCATAGGGTTTTAGTGAGGTTCCGTTGTGTTGCTAAGAGTCTTGTAGAGTGCTGTCGGGTCCTGGAGTATTCTGTAGGGTTCCAGAGGGGCTCGTAGGGTTCCGTCAAAATCTGTAGGGTTCCCTAGGGGCCCGTAGAGTCCCGTAGATTTCCGTAGGGGCCTCTAGGGTTGTGTAAGTGCCCGCAGGAGTCTGTGGGATTCTGTAAGGTTCCGGAGGGTTCTGCAGGGTTCTGTAGGGGCCCGTAGAGTTCCGTAGTGGCTGGTAAAGTTCCGTAGGGCCCTGTGGGGTTCTGTATGGACCTGTAGGGTTCCGTAGGGGCCTGCAGGGTTCTGTAGGAGCCCATAGGGTTTTAGTGAGGTTCCGTTGTGTTGCTAAGAGTCTTGTAGAGTGCTGTCTGTTCCTGGAGTATTCCAGAGGGGCTCGTAGGGTTCCGTCAAAATCTGTAGGGTTCCCCAGGGGCGCGTAGAGTCCCGTAGATTTCCGTAGGGGCCTGTAGGGTTGTGTAAGCGCCTGCAGGGGTTGGTAGGAGCTTGTAGGGTGCCATATGTTTCCGGAGGGTTGTGTAGGGTTCCGTAGGGGCCTGTGGTGTTCCCTAGGGGCCTGTAGAGTCTCATACAGTTCCGTAGGGTCCTGTAGGTTTCCATAAGCGCCCGCAGAGGTCTGAAGGGGCCCGTACTGTTCCGTAAGGATCCACAGGGCTCCGTAGAGCTTCGTAGGTTCCCTAGAGGCCTGTAGAGTACCGCAGGAGCCAGTAGTGTTCTGTAGGGGCCCGTAGGGTTCCTTCCGTAGGGGCTGGCAGTGTTCCGTAGGGGCCTCTAGGGTTGTGTAAGTGCCCGCAGGAGTCTGTAGGAATCCGTGGGATTCTGTAAGGTTCTGGAGGGTTCTGCAGGGTTCCGTAGGGGCCCGTAGAGTTCCGTAGTGGCTGGTAAAGTTCCGTAGGGCCCTGTGGGGTTCTGTATGGACCTGTAGGGTTCCGTAGGGGCCTGCAGGGTTCTGTAAGTGCCCGCAGGTGTCTGTAGGGTTCCGTAGGGGTCTGTAGGGTTCCGTAGGCACCTGCAGTGTTCTGTAGGAGCCCATAGGGTTTTAGTGAGGTTCCGTTGTGTTGCTAAGAGTCTTGTAGAGTGCTGTCGGGTCCTGGAGTATTCTGTAGGGTTCCAGAGGGGCTCGTAGGGTTCCGTCAAAATCTGTAGGGTTCCCTAGGGGCCCGTAGAGTCCCGTAGATTTCCGTAGGGGCCTCTAGGGTTGTGTAAGTGCCCGCAGGAGTCTGTAGGAATCCGTGGGATTCTGTAAGGTTCTGGAGGGTTCTGCAGGGTTCCGTAGGGGCCCGTAGAGTTCCGTAGTGGCTGGTAAAGTTCCGTAGGGCCCTGTGGGGTTCTGTATGGACCTGTAGGGTTCCGTAGGGGCCTGCAGGGTTCTGTAGGAGCCCATAGGGTTTTAGTGAGGTTCCGTTGTGTTGCTAAGAGTCTTGTAGAGTGCTGTCTGTTCCTGGAGTATTCCAGAGGGGCTCGTAGGGTTCCGTCAAAATCTGTAGGGTTCCCCAGGGGCGCGTAGAGTCCCGTAGATTTCCGTAGGGGCCTGTAGGGTTGTGTAAGCGCCTGCAGGGGTTGGTAGGAGCTTGTAGGGTGCCATATGTTTCCGGAGGGTTGTGTAGGGTTCCGTAGGGGCCTGTGGTGTTCCCTAGGGGCCTGTAGAGTCTCATACAGTTCCGTAGGGTCCTGTAGGTTTCCATAAGCGCCCGCAGAGGTCTGAAGGGGCCCGTACTGTTCCGTAAGGATCCACAGGGCTCCGTAGAGCTTCGTAGGTTCCCTAGAGGCCTGTAGAGTACCGCAGGAGCCAGTAGTGTTCTGTAGGGGCCCGTAGGGTTCCTTCCGTAGGGGCTGGCAGTGTTCCGTAGGGGCCTCTAGGGTTGTGTAAGTGCCCGCAGGAGTCTGTAGGAATCCGTGGGATTCTGTAAGGTTCTGGAGGGTTCTGCAGGGTTCCGTAGGGGCCCGTAGAGTTCCGTAGTGGCTGGTAAAGTTCCGTAGGGCCCTGTGGGGTTCTGTATGGACCTGTAGGGTTCCGTAGGGGCCTGCAGGGTTCTGTAAGTGCCCGCAGGTGTCTGTAGGGTTCCGTAGGGGTCTGTAGGGTTCTGTAGGCACCTGCAGTGTTCTGTAGGAGCCCATAGGGTTTTAGTGAGGTTCCGTTGTGTTGCTAAGAGTCTTGTAGAGTGCTGTCGGGTCCTGTAGTATTCTGTAGGGTTCCAGAGGGGCTCGTAGGGTTCCGTCAAAATCTGTAGGGTTCCCTAGGGGCCCGTAGAGTCCCGTAGATTTCCGTAGGGGCCTGTAGGGTTGTGTAAGTGCCCGCAGGGGTTGGTAGGAGCTTGTAGGGTGCCATATGTTTCCGGAGGGTTGTGTAGGGTTCCGTAGGGGCCTGTGGTGTTCCCTAGGGGCGTGTAGAGTCTCATACAGTTCCGTAGGGTCCTGTAGGTTTCCATAAGCGCCCGCAGAGGTCTGAAGGGGCCCGTACTGTTCCGTAAGGATCCACAGGGCTCCGTAGAGCTTCGTAGGTTCCCTAGAGGCCTGTAGAGTACCGCAGGAGCCAGTAGTGTTCTGTAGGGGCCCATAGGGTTCCTTCCGTAGGGGCTGGCAGTGTTCCGTAGGGGCCTCTAGGGTTGTGTAAGTGCCCGCAGGAGTCTGTGGGATTCTGTAAGGTTCCGGAGGGTTCTGCAGGGTTCTGTAGGGGCCAATAGAGTTCCGTAGTGGCTGGTAAAGTTCCGTAGGGCCCTGTGGGGTTCTGTATGGACCTGTAGGGTTCCGTAGGGGCCTGCAGGGTTCTGTAAGTGCCCGAAGGTGTCTGTAGGGTTCCGTAGGGGTCTGTAGGGTTCCGTAGGCACCTGCAGTGTTCTGTAGGAGCCCATAGGGTTTTAGTGAGGTTCCGTTGTGTTGCTAAGAGTCTTGTAGAGTGCTGTCGGGTCCTGGAGTATTCTGTAGGGTTCCAGAGGGGCTCGTAGGGTTCCGTCAAAATCTGTAGGGTTCCCTAGGGGCCCGTAGAGTCCCGTAGATTTCCGTAGGGGCCTGTCGGGTTGTGTAAGTGCCCGCTGGAGTCTGTGGGATTATGTAAGGTTCCGGAGGGTTCTGCAGGGTTCTGTAGGGGCCCGTAGAGTTCCGTAGTGGCTGGTAAAGTTCCGTAGGGCCCTGTGGGGTTCTGTATGGACCTGTAGGGTTCCGTAGGGGCCTGCAGGGTTCTCTAGGAGCCCATAGGGTTTTAGTGAGGTTCCGTTGTGTTGCTAAGAGTCTTGTAGAGTGCTGTCTGTTCCTGGAGTATTCTGTAGGGTTCCAGAGGGGCTCGTAGGGTTCCGTCAAAATCTGTAGGGTTCCCCAGGGGCGCGTAGAGTCCCGTAGATTTCCGTAGGGGCCTGTAGGGTTGTGTAAGCGCCTGCAGGGGTTGGTAGGAGCTTGTAGGGTGCCATATGTTTCCGGAGGGTTGTGTAGGGTTCCGTAGGGGCCTGTGGTGTTCCCTAGGGGCCTGTAGAGTCTCATACAGTTCCGTAGGGTCCTGTAGGTTTCCATAAGCGCCCGCAGAGGTCTGAAGGGGCCCGTACTGTTCCGTAAGGATCCACAGGGCTCCGTAGAGCTTCGTAGGTTCCCTAGAGGCCTGTAGAGTACCGCAGGAGCCAGTAGTGTTCTGTAGGGGCCCGTAGGGTTCCTTCCGTAGGGGCTGGCAGTGTTCCATAGAGGCCTCTAGGGTTGTGTAAGTGCCCGCAGGAGTCTGTGGGATTCTGTAAGGTTCCGGAGGGTTCTGCAGGGTTCCGTAGGGGCCCGTAGAGTTCCGTAGTGGCTGGTAAAGTTCTGTAGGGCCCTGTACCGTTCCGTAACTGCCTGCAAGGGTCTTTAGGCTTCCGTAGGGGCTGGTAGGGTTCCATAAAGTTCCGTGGGTTCCTGCAGAGTTCTGCAAGTGCCCGCAAGGGCCTGTAGGGTGCCACAGTGTTTCTGTCAGGTTCCGTAGAGTTCCGTAGGGGCCATAGGTTTCCGTAGTGGCTGGTAGTATTCCGTAGGGGTCTGTAGGGTTCCGTAGGCACCTGCAGTGTTCTGTAGGAGCCCATAGGGTTTTAGTGAGGTTCCGTTGTGTCGCTAAGGGTCTTGTAGAGTGCTGTCGGGTCCTGGAGTATTCTGTAGGGTTCCAGAGGGGCTCGTAGGGTTCCGTCAAAATCTGTAGGGTTCCCTAGGGGCCCGTAGAGTCCCGTAGGTTTCCGTAGGGACCTGTAGGGTTGTGTAAGTGCCTGCAGGGGTTGGTAGGAGCTTGTAGGGTTCCATAAGTTTCCAGAGGGTTGTGTAGGGTTCCGTAGGGGCCGGTGGTGTTCCCTAGGGGCCTGTAGAGTCTCGTACGGTTCCGTAGGGGCCTGTGGTGTTCCCTAGGGGCCTGTAGAGTCTCGTACAGTTCTGTAGGGTCCTGTAGGTTTCCATAAGCAGCCGCAGAGGTCTGAAGGGGCCCGTACTGTTCCGTAAGGATCCACAGAGCTCCGTAGAGCTTCGTAGGTTCCCTAGAGGCCTGTAGAGTACCGCAGGAGCCAGTAGTGTTCTGTAGGGGCCCGTAGGGTTCCTTCCGTAGGGGCTGGCAGTGTTCCGTAGGAGCCTCTAGGGTTGTGTAAGTGCCCGCAGGAGTCTGTAGGAGTCCGTGGGATTCTGTAAGGTTCTGGAGGGTTCTGCAGGGTTCCGTAGTGGCTGGTAAAGTTCCGTAGGGCCCTGTGGGGTTCTGTATGGACCTGTAGGGTTCCGTAGGGGCCTGCAGGGTTCTGTAAGTGCCCGCAGGTGTCTGTAGGGTTCCGTAGGGGTCTGTAGGGTTCCGTAGGCACCTGCAGTGTTCTGTAGGAGCCCATAGGGTTTTAGTGAGGTTCCGTTGTGTTGCTAAGAGTCTTGTAGAGTGCTGTCGGGTCCTGGAGTATTCTGTAGGGTTCCAGAGGGGCTCGTAGGGTTCCGTCAAAATCTGTAGGGTTCCCTAGGGGCCCGTAGAGTCCCGTAGATTTCCGTAGGGGCCTCTAGGGTTGTGTAAGTGCCCGCAGGAGTCTGTGGGATTCTGTAAGGTTCCGGAGGGTTCTGCAGGGTTCTGTAGGGGCCCGTAGAGTTCCGTAGTGGCTGGTAAAGTTCCGTAGGGCCCTGTGGGGTTCTGTATGGACCTGTAGGGTTCCGTAGGGGCCTGCAGGGTTCTGTAGGAGCCCATAGGGTTTTAGTGAGGTTCCGTTGTGTTGCTAAGAGTCTTGTAGAGTGCTGTCTGTTCCTGGAGTATTCTGTAGGGTTCCAGAGGGGCTCGTAGGGTTCCGTCAAAATCTGTAGGGTTCCCCAGGGGCGCGTAGAGTCCCGTAGATTTCCGTAGGGGCCTGTAGGGTTGTGTAAGCGCCTGCAGGGGTTGGTAGGAGCTTGTAGGGTGCCATATGTTTCCGGAGGGTTGTGTAGGGTTCCGTAGGGGCCTGTGGTGTTCCCTAGGGGCCTGTAGAGTCTCATACAGTTCCGTAGGGTCCTGTAGGTTTCCATAAGCGCCCGCAGAGGTCTGAAGGGGCCCGTACTGTTCCGTAAGGATCCACAGGGCTCCGTAGAGCTTCGTAGGTTCCCTAGAGGCCTGTAGAGTACCGCAGGAGCCAGTAGTGTTCTGTAGGGGCCCGTAGGGTTCCTTCCGTAGGGGCTGGCAGTGTTCCGTAGGGGCCTCTAGGGTTGTGTAAGTGCCCGCAGGAGTCTGTAGGAATCCGTGGGATTCTGTAAGGTTCTGGAGGGTTCTGCAGGGTTCCGTAGGGGCCCGTAGAGTTCCGTAGTGGCTGGTAAAGTTCCGTAGGGCCCTGTGGGGTTCTGTATGGACCTGTAGGGTTCCGTAGGGGCCTGCAGGGTTCTGTAAGTGCCCGCAGGTGTCTGTAGGGTTCCGTAGGGGTCTGTAGGGTTCCGTAGGCACCTGCAGTGTTCTGTAGGAGCCCATAGGGTTTTAGTGAGGTTCCGTTGTGTTGCTAAGAGTCTTGTAGAGTGCTGTCGGGTCCTGGAGTATTCTGTAGGGTTCCAGAGGGGCTCGTAGGGTTCCGTCAAAATCTGTAGGGTTCCCTAGGGGCCCGTAGAGTCCCGTAGATTTCCGTAGGGGCCTGTCGGGTTGTGTAAGTGCCCGCAGGGGTTGGTAGGAGCTTGTAGGGTGCCATATGTTTCCGGAGGGTTGTGTAGGGTTCCGTAGGGGCCTGTGGTGTTCCCTAGGGGCCTGTAGAGTCTCATACAGTTCCGTAGGGTCCTGTAGGTTTCCATAAGCGCCCGCAGAGGTCTGAAGGGGCCCGTACTGTTCCGTAAGGATCCACAGGGCTCCGTAGAGCTTCGTAGGTTCCCTAGAGGCCTGTAGAGTACCGCAGGAGCCAGTAGTGTTCTGTAGGGGCCCATAGGGTTCCTTCCGTAGGGGCTGGCAGTGTTCCGTAGGGGCCTCTAGGGTTGTGTAAGTGCCCGCAGGAGTCTGTGGGATTCTGTAAGGTTCCGGAGGGTTCTGCAGGGTTCTGTAGGGGCCAATAGAGTTCCGTAGTGGCTGGTAAAGTTCCGTAGGGCCCTGTGGGGTTCTGTATGGACCTGTAGGGTTCCGTAGGGGCCTGCAGGGTTCTGTAAGTGCCCGCAGGTGTCTGTAGGGTTCCGTAGGGGTCTGTAGGGTTCCGTAGGCACCTGCAGTGTTCTGTAGGAGCCCATAGGGTTTTAGTGAGGTTCCGTTGTGTTGCTAAGAGTCTTGTAGAGTGCTGTCGGGTCCTGGAGTATTCTGTAGGGTTCCAGAGGGGCTCGTAGGGTTCCGTCAAAATCTGTAGGGTTCCCTAGGGGCCCGTAGAGTCTCGTAGATTTCCGTAGGGGCCTCTAGGGTTGTGTAAGTGCCCGCAGGAGTCTGTGGGATTATGTAAGGTTCCGGAGGGTTCTGCAGGGTTCTGTAGGGGCCCGTAGAGTTCCATAGTGGCTGGTAAAGTTCCGTAGGGCCCTGTGGGGTTCTGTATGGACCTGTAGGGTTCCGTAGGGGCCTGCAGGGTTCTGTAGGAGCCCATAGGGTTTTAGTGAGGTTCCGTTGTGTTGCTAAGAGTCTTGTAGAGTGCTGTCGGGTCCTGGAGTATTCCACAGGGGCTCGTAGGGTTCCGTCAAAATCTGTAGGGTTCCCCAGGGGCGCGTAGAGTCCCGTAGATTTCCGTAGGGGCCTGTAGGGTTGTGTAAGCGCCTGCAGGGGTTGGTAGGAGCTTGTAGGGTGCCATATGTTTCCGGAGGGTTGTGTAGGGTTCCGTAGGGGCCTGTGGTGTTCCCTAGGGGCCTGTAGAGTCTCATACAGTTCCGTAGGGTCCTGTAGGTTTCCATAAGCGCCCGCAGAGGTCTGAAGGGGCCCGTACTGTTCCGTAAGGATCCACAGGGCTCCGTAGAGCTTCGTAGGTTCCCTAGAGGCCTGTAGAGTACCGCAGGAGCCAGTAGTGTTCTGTAGGGGCCCGTAGGGTTCCTTCCGTAGGGGCTGGCAGTGTTCCGTAGGGGCCTCTAGGGTTGTGTAAGTGCCCGCAGGAGTCTGTAGGAGTCCATGGGATTCTGTAAGGTTCTGGAGGGTTCTGCAGGGTTCCGTAGGGGCCCGTAGAGTTCCGTAGTGGCTGGTAAAGTTCCGTAGGGCCCTGTACCGTTCCGTAACTGCCTGCAAGGGTCTTTAGGCTTCCGTAGGGGCTGGTAGGGTTCCATAAAGTTCCGTGGGTTCCTGCAGAGTTCTGCAAGTGCCCGCAAGGGCCTGTAGGGTGCCACAGTGTTTCTGTCAGGTTCCGTAGAGTTCCGTAGGGGCCATAGGTTTCCGTAGTGGCTGGTAGTATTCCGTAGGGGTCTGTAGGGTTCCGTAGGCACCTGCAGTGTTCTGTAGGAGCCCATAGGGTTTTAGTGAGGTTCCGTTGTGTCGCTAAGGGTCTTGTAGAGTGCTGTCGGGTCCTGTAGTATTCTGTAGGGTTCCAGAGGGGCTCGTAGGGTTCCGTCAAAATCTGTAGGGTTCCCTAGGGGCCCGTAGAGTCCCGTAGGTTTCCGTAGGGACCTGTAGGGTTGTGTAAGTGCCTGCAGGGGTTGGTAGGAGCTTGTAGGGTTCCATAAGTTTCCAGAGGGTTGTGTAGGGTTCCGTAGGGACCTGTGGTGTTCCCTAGGGGCCTGTAGAGTCTCGTACGGTTCCGTAGGGGCCTGTGGTGTTCCCTAGGGGCCTGTAGAGTCTCGTACAGTTCTGTAGGGTCCTGTAGGTTTCCATAAGCAGCCGCAGAGGTCTGAAGGGGCCCGTACGGTTCCGTAAGGATCCACAGTGTTCCGTAGAGCTTCGTAGGTTCCCTAGAGGCCTGTAGAGTACCGCAGGAGCCAGTAGTGTTCTGTAGGGGCCCGTAGGGTTCCTTCCGTAGGGGCTGGCAGTGTTCCGTAGGAGCCTCTAGGGTTGTGTAAGTGCCCGCAGGAGTCTGTAGGAATCCGTGGGATTCTGTAAGGTTCTGGAGGGTTCTGCAGGGTTCCGTAGTGGCTGGTAAAGTTCCGTAGGGCCCTGTGGGGTTCTGTATGGACCTGTAGGGTTCCGTAGGGGCCTGCAGGGTTCTGTAAGTGCCCGCAGGTGTCTGTAGGGTTCCGTAGGGGTCTGTAGGGTTCCGTAGGCACCTGCAGTGTTCTGTAGGAGCCCATAGGGTTTTAGTGAGGTTCCGTTGTGTTGCTAAGAGTCTTGTAGAGTGCTGTCGGGTCCTGGAGTATTCTGTAGGGTTCCAGAGGGGCTCGTAGGGTTCCGTCAAAATCTGTAGGGTTCCCTAGGGGCCCGTAGAGTCCCGTAGATTTCCGTAGGGGCCTCTAGGGTTGCGTAAGTGCCCGCAGGAGTCTGTGGGATTCTGTAAGGTTCCGGAGGGTTCTGCAGGGTTCTGTAGGGGCCCGTAGAGTTCCGTAGTGGCTGGTAAAGTTCCGTAGGGCCCTGTGGGGTTCTGTATGGACCTGTAGGGTTCCGTAGGGGCCTGCAGGGTTCTGTAGGAGCCCATAGGGTTTTAGTGAGGTTCCGTTGTGTTGCTAAGAGTCTTGTAGAGTGCTGTCTGTTCCTGGAGTATTCCAGAGGGGCTCGTAGGGTTCCGTCAAAATCTGTAGGGTTCCCCAGGGGCGCGTAGAGTCCCGTAGATTTCCGTAGGGGCCTGTAGGGTTGTGTAAGCGCCTGCAGGGGTTGGTAGGAGCATGTAGGGTGCCATATGTTTCCGGAGGGTTGTGTAGGGTTCCGTAGGGGCCTGTGGTGTTCCCTAGGGGCCTGTAGAGTCTCATACAGTTCCGTAGGGTCCTGTAGGTTTCCATAAGCGCCCGCAGAGGTCTGAAGGGGCCCGTACTGTTCCGTAAGGATCCACAGGGCTCCGTAGAGCTTCGTAGGTTCCCTAGAGGCCTGTAGAGTACCGCAGGAGCCAGTAGTGTTCTGTAGGGGCCCGTAGGGTTCCTTCCGTAGGGGCTGGCAGTGTTCCGTAGGGGCCTCTAGCGTTGTGTAAGTGCCCGCAGGAGTCTGTGGGATTCTGTAAGGTTCCGGAGGGTTCTGCAGGGTTCTGTAGGGGCCAATAGAGTTCCGTAGTGGCTGGTAAAGTTCCGTAGGGCCCTGTGGGGTTCTGTATGGACCTGTAGGGTTCCGTAGGGGCCTGCAGGGTTCTGTAAGTGCCCGCAGGTGTCTGTAGGGTTCCGTAGGGGTCTGTAGGTTCCGTAGGCACCTGCAGTGTTCTGTAGGAGCCCATAGGGTTTTAGTGAGGTTCCGTTGTGTTGCTAAGAGTCTTGTAGAGTGCTGTCGGGTCCTGGAGTATTCTGTAGGGTTCCAGAGGGGCTCGTAGGGTTCCGTCAAAATCTGTAGGGTTCCCTAGGGGCCCGTAGAGTCCCGTAGATTTCCGTAGGGGCCTGTCGGGTTGTGTAAGTGCCCGCAGGGGTTGGTAGGAGCTTGTAGGGTGCCATATGTTTCACGAGGGTTGTGTAGGGTTCCGTAGGGGCCTGTGGTGTTCCCTAGGGGCCTGTAGAGTCTCATACAGTTCCGTAGGGTCCTGTAGGTTTCCATAAGCGCCCGCAGAGGTCTGAAGGGGCCCGTACGGTTCCGTAAGGATCCACAGTGTTCCGTAGAGCTTCGTAGGTTCCCTAGAGGCCTGTAGAGTACCGCAGGAGCCAGTAGTGTTCTGTAGGGGCCCGTAGGGTTCCTTCCGTAGGGGCTGGCAGTGTTCCGTAGGGGCCTCTAGGGTTGTGTAAGTGCCCGCAGGAGTCTGTGGGATTCTGTAAGGTTCCGGAGGGTTCTGCAGGGTTCTGTAGGGGCCAATAGAGTTCCGTAGTGGCTGGTAAAGTTCCGTAGGGCCCTGTGGGGTTCTGTATGGACCTGTAGGGTTCCGTAGGGGCCTGCAGGGTTCTGTAGGAGCCCATAGGGTTTTAGTGAGGTTCCGTTGTGTTGCTAAGAGTCTTGTAGAGTGCTGTCGGGTCCTGGAGTATTCTGTAGGGTTCCAGAGGGGCTCGTAGGGTTCCGTCAAAATCTGTAGGGTTCCCTAGGGGCCCGTAGAGTCCCGTAGATTTCCGTAGGGGCCTGTAGGGTTGTGTAAGCGCCTGCAGGGGTTGGTAGGAGCTTGTAGGGTGCCATATGTTTCCGGAGGGTTGTGTAGGGTTCCGTAGGGGCCTGTGGTGTTCCCTAGGGGCCTGTAGAGTCTCATACAGTTCCGTAGGGTCCTGTAGGTTTCCATAAGCGCCCGCAGAGGTCTGAAGGGGCCCGTACTGTTCCGTAAGGATCCACAGGGCTCCGTAGAGCTTCGTAGGTTCCCTAGAGGCCTGTAGAGTACCGCAGGAGCCAGTAGTGTTCTGTAGGGGCCCGTAGGGTTCCTTCCGTAGGGGCTGGCAGTGTTCCGTAGGGGCCTCTAGGGTTGTGTAAGTGCCCGCAGGAGTCTGTAGGAGTCCATGGGATTCTGTAAGGTTCTGGAGGGTTCTGCAGGGTTCCGTAGGGGCCCGTAGAGTTCCGTAGTGGCTGGTAAAGTTCCGTAGGGCCCTGTACCGTTCCGTAACTGCCTGCAAGGGTCTTTAGGCTTCCGTAGGGGCTGGTAGGGTTCCATAAAGTTCCGTGGGTTCCTGCAGAGTTCTGCAAGTGCCCGCAAGGGCCTGTAGGGTGCCACAGTGTTTCTGTCAGGTTCCGTAGAGTTCCGTAGGGGCCATAGGTTTCCGTAGTGGCTGGTAGTATTCCGTAGGGGTCTGTAGGGTTCCGTAGGCACCTGCAGTGTTCTGTAGGAGCCCATAGGGTTTTAGTGAGGTTCCGTTGTGTCGCTAAGGGTCTTGTAGAGTGCTGTCGGGTCCTGTAGTATTCTGTAGGGTTCCAGAGGGGCTCGTAGGGTTCCGTCAAAATCTGTAGGGTTCCCTAGGGGCCCGTAGAGTCCCGTAGGTTTCCGTAGGGACCTGTAGGGTTGTGTAAGTGCCTGCAGGGGTTGGTAGGAGCTTGTAGGGTTCCATAAGTTTCCAGAGGGTTGTGTAGGGTTCCGTAGGGACCTGTGGTGTTCCCTAGGGGCCTGTAGAGTCTCGTACGGTTCCGTAGGGGCCTGTGGTGTTCCCTAGGGGCCTGTAGAGTCTCGTACAGTTCTGTAGGGTCCTGTAGGTTTCCATAAGCAGCCGCAGAGGTCTGAAGGGGCCCGTACGGTTCCGTAAGGATCCACAGTGTTCCGTAGAGCTTCGTAGGTTCCCTAGAGGCCTGTAGAGTACCGCAGGAGCCAGTAGTGTTCTGTAGGGGCCCGTAGGGTTCCTTCCGTAGGGGCTGGCAGTGTTCCGTAGGAGCCTCTAGGGTTGTGTAAGTGCCCGCAGGAGTCTGTAGGAATCCGTGGGATTCTGTAAGGTTCTGGAGGGTTCTGCAGGGTTCCGTAGTGGCTGGTAAAGTTCCGTAGGGCCCTGTGGGGTTCTGTATGGACCTGTAGGGTTCCGTAGGGGCCTGCAGGGTTCTGTAAGTGCCCGCAGGTGTCTGTAGGGTTCCGTAGGGGTCTGTAGGGTTCCGTAGGCACCTGCAGTGTTCTGTAGGAGCCCATAGGGTTTTAGTGAGGTTCCGTTGTGTTGCTAAGAGTCTTGTAGAGTGCTGTCGGGTCCTGGAGTATTCTGTAGGGTTCCAGAGGGGCTCGTAGGGTTCCGTCAAAATCTGTAGGGTTCCCTAGGGGCCCGTAGAGTCCCGTAGATTTCCGTAGGGGCCTCTAGGGTTGCGTAAGTGCCCGCAGGAGTCTGTGGGATTCTGTAAGGTTCCGGAGGGTTCTGCAGGGTTCTGTAGGGGCCCGTAGAGTTCCGTAGTGGCTGGTAAAGTTCCGTAGGGCCCTGTGGGGTTCTGTATGGACCTGTAGGGTTCCGTAGGGGCCTGCAGGGTTCTGTAGGAGCCCATAGGGTTTTAGTGAGGTTCCGTTGTGTTGCTAAGAGTCTTGTAGAGTGCTGTCTGTTCCTGGAGTATTCCAGAGGGGCTCGTAGGGTTCCGTCAAAATCTGTAGGGTTCCCCAGGGGCGCGTAGAGTCCCGTAGATTTCCGTAGGGGCCTGTAGGGTTGTGTAAGCGCCTGCAGGGGTTGGTAGGAGCATGTAGGGTGCCATATGTTTCCGGAGGGTTGTGTAGGGTTCCGTAGGGGCCTGTGGTGTTCCCTAGGGGCCTGTAGAGTCTCATACAGTTCCGTAGGGTCCTGTAGGTTTCCATAAGCGCCCGCAGAGGTCTGAAGGGGCCCGTACTGTTCCGTAAGGATCCACAGGGCTCCGTAGAGCTTCGTAGGTTCCCTAGAGGCCTGTAGAGTACCGCAGGAGCCAGTAGTGTTCTGTAGGGGCCCGTAGGGTTCCTTCCGTAGGGGCTGGCAGTGTTCCGTAGGGGCCTCTAGCGTTGTGTAAGTGCCCGCAGGAGTCTGTGGGATTCTGTAAGGTTCCGGAGGGTTCTGCAGGGTTCTGTAGGGGCCAATAGAGTTCCGTAGTGGCTGGTAAAGTTCCGTAGGGCCCTGTGGGGTTCTGTATGGACCTGTAGGGTTCCGTAGGGGCCTGCAGGGTTCTGTAAGTGCCCGCAGGTGTCTGTAGGGTTCCGTAGGGGTCTGTAGGTTCCGTAGGCACCTGCAGTGTTCTGTAGGAGCCCATAGGGTTTTAGTGAGGTTCCGTTGTGTTGCTAAGAGTCTTGTAGAGTGCTGTCGGGTCCTGGAGTATTCTGTAGGGTTCCAGAGGGGCTCGTAGGGTTCCGTCAAAATCTGTAGGGTTCCCTAGGGGCCCGTAGAGTCCCGTAGATTTCCGTAGGGGCCTGTAGGGTTGTGTAAGTGCCCGCAGGGGTTGGTAGGAGCTTGTAGGGTGCCATATGTTTCACGAGGGTTGTGTAGGGTTCCGTAGGGGCCTGTGGTGTTCCCTAGGGGCCTGTAGAGTCTCATACAGTTCCGTAGGGTCCTGTAGGTTTCCATAAGCGCCCGCAGAGGTCTGAAGGGGCCCGTACGGTTCCGTAAGGATCCACAGTGTTCCGTAGAGCTTCGTAGGTTCCCTAGAGGCCTGTAGAGTACCGCAGGAGCCAGTAGTGTTCTGTAGGGGCCCGTAGGGTTCCTTCCGTAGGGGCTGGCAGTGTTCCGTAGGGGCCTCTAGGGTTGTGTAAGTGCCCGCAGGAGTCTGTGGGATTCTGTAAGGTTCCGGAGGGTTCTGCAGGGTTCTGTAGGGGCCAATAGAGTTCCGTAGTGGCTGGTAAAGTTCCGTAGGGCCCTGTGGGGTTCTGTATGGACCTGTAGGGTTCCGTAGGGGCCTGCAGGGTTCTGTAGGAGCCCATAGGGTTTTAGTGAGGTTCCGTTGTGTTGCTAAGAGTCTTGTAGAGTGCTGTCGGGTCCTGGAGTATTCTGTAGGGTTCCAGAGGGGCTCGTAGGGTTCCGTCAAAATCTGTAGGGTTCCCTAGGGGCCCGTAGAGTCCCGTAGATTTCCGTAGGGGCCTGTAGGGTTGTGTAAGTGCCTGCAGGGGTTGGTAGGAGCTTGTAGGGTTCCATAAGTTTCCAGAGGGTTGTGTAGGGTTCCGTAGGGGCCTGTGGTGTTCCCTAGGGGCCTGTAGAGTCTCGTACAGTTCTGTAGGGTCCTGTAGGTTTCCATAAGCGCCCGCAGAGGTCTGAAGGGGCCCGTACTGTTCCGTAAGGATCCACAGGGCTCCGTAGAGCTTCGTAGGTTCCCTAGAGGCCTGTAGAGTACCGCAGGAGCCAGTAGTGTTCTGTAGGGGCCCGTAGGGTTCCTTCCGTAGGGGCTGGCAGTGTTCCGTAGGGGCCTCTAGGGTTGTGTAAGTGCCCGCAGGAGTCTGTAGGAGTCCGTGGGATTCTGTAAGGTTCTGGAGGGTTCTGCAGGGTTCCGTAGTGGCTGGTAAAGTTCCGTAGGGCCCTGTGGGGTTCTGTATGGACCTGTAGGGTTCCCTAGGGGCCTGCAGGGTTCTGTAAGTGCCCGCAGGTGTCTGTAGGGTTCCGTAGGGGTCTGTAGGGTTCCGTAGGCACCTGCAGTGTTCTGTAGGAGCCCATAGGGTTTTAGTGAGGTTCCGTTGTGTTGCTAAGAGTCTTGTAGAGTGCTGTCGGGTCCTGGAGTATTCTGTAGGGTTCCAGAGGGGCTCGTAGGGTTCCGTCAAAATCTGTAGGGTTCCCTAGGGGCCCGTAGAGTCCCGTAGGTTTCCGTAGGGACCTGTAGGGTTGTGTAAGTGCCTGCAGGGGTTGGTAGGAGCTTGTAGGGTTCCATAAGTTTCCAGAGGGTTGTGTAGGGTTCCGTAGGGGCCGGTGGTGTTCCCTAGGGGCCTGTAGAGTCTCGTACGGTTCCGTAGGGGCCTGTGGTGTTCCCTAGGTGCCTGTAGAGTCTCATACAGTTCCGTAGGGTCCTGTAGGTTTCCATAAGCGCCCGCAGAGGTCTGAAGGGGCCCGTACTGTTCCGTAAGGATCCACAGGGCTCCGTAGAGCTTCGTAGGTTCCCTAGAGGCCTGTAGAGTACCGCAGGAGCCAGTAGTGTTCTGTAGGGGCCCGTAGGGTTCCTTCCGTAGGGGCTGGCAGTGTTCCGTAGGGGCCTCTAGGGTTGTGTAAGTGCCCGCAGGAGTCTGTAGGAGTCCGTGGGATTCTGTAAGGTTCTGGAGGGTTCTGCAGGGTTCCGTAGTGGCTGGTAAAGTTCCGTAGGGCCCTGTGGGGTTCTGTATGGACCTGTAGGGTTCCGTAGGGGCCTGCAGTGTTCTGTAGGAGCCCATAGGGTTTTCGTGAGGTTCTGTTGTGTTGCTAAGGGTCTTGTAGAGTGCTGTCGGGTCCTGTAGTATTCTGTAGGGTTCCAGAGGGGCTCGTAGGGTTCCGTCAAAATCTGTAGGGTTCCCTAGGGGCCCGTAGAGTCCCGTAGGTTTCCGTAGGGACCTGTAGGGTTGTGTAAGTGCCTGCAGGGGTTGGTAGGAGCTTGTAGGGTTCCATAAGTTTCCAGAGGGTTGTGTAGGGTTCCGTAGGGGCCTGTGGTGTTCCCTAGGGGCCTGTAGAGTCTCGTACGGTTCCGTAGGGGCCTGTGGTGTTCCCTAGGGGCCTGTAGAGTCTCGTACAGTTCCGTCGGGTCCTGTAGGTTTCCATAAGCAGCCGCAGAGGTCTGAAGGGGCCCGTACTGTTCCGTAAGGATCCACAGGGCTCCGTAGAGCTTCGTAGGTTCCCTAGAGGCCTGTAGAGTACCGCAGGAGCCAGTAGTGTTCTGTAGGGGCCCGTAGGGTTCCTTCCGTAGGGGCTGGCAGTGTTCCGTAGGAGCCTCTAGGGTTGTGTAAGTGCCCGCAGGAGTCTGTGGGATTCTGTAAGGTTCCGGAGGGTTCTGCAGGGTTCTGTAGGGGCCCGTAGAGTTCCGTAGTGGCTGGTAAAGTTCCGTAGGGCCCTGTGGGGTTCTGTATGGACCTGTAGGGTTCCGTAGGGGCCTGCAGGGTTCTGTAGGAGCCCATAGGGTTTTAGTGAGGTTCCGTTGTGTTGCTAAGAGTCTTGTAGAGTGCTGTCGGGTCCTGGAGTATTCCAGAGGGGCTCGTAGGGTTCCGTCAAAATCTGTAGGGTTCCCCAGGGGCGCGTAGAGTCCCGTAGATTTCCGTAGGGGCCTGTAGGGTTGTGTAAGCGCCTGCAGGGGTTGGTAGGAGCTTGTAGGGTGCCATATGTTTCCAGAGGGTTGTGTAGGGTTCCGTAGGGGCCTGTGGTGTTCCCTAGGGGCCTGTAGAGTCTCATACAGTTCCGTAGGTTCCTGTAGGTTTCCATAAGCGCCCGCAGAGGTCTGAAGGGGCCCGTACTGTTCCGTAAGGATCCACAGGGCTCCGTAGAGCTTCGTAGGTTCCCTAGAGGCCTGTAGAGTACCGCAGGAGCCAGTAGTGTTCTGTAGGGGCCCGTAGGGTTCCTTCCGTAGGGGCTGGCAGTGTTCCGTAGGGTCCTCTAGGGTTGAGTAAGTGCCCGCAGGAGTCTGTAGGAATCCGTGGGATTCTGTAAGGTTCTGGAGGGTTCTGCAGGGTTCTGTAGGGGCCAATAGAGTTCCGTAGTGGCTGGTAAAGTTCCGTAGGGCCCTGTGGGGTTCTGTATGGACCTGTAGGGTTCCGTAGGGGCCTGCAGTGTTCTGTAGGAGCCCATAGGGTTTTAGTGAGGTTCTGTTGTGTTGCTAAGGGTCTTGTAGAGTGCTGTCGGGTCCTGTAGTATTCTGTAGGGTTCCAGAGGGGCTCGTAGGGTTCCGTCAAAATCTGTAGGGTTCCCTAGGGGCCCGTAGAGTCCCGTAGGTTTCCGTAGGGACCTGTAGGGTTGTGTAAGTGCCTGCAGGGGTTGGTAGGAGCTTGTAGGGTTCCATAAGTTTCCAGAGGGTTGTGTAGGGTTCCGTAGGGGCCTGTGGTGTTCCCTAGGGGCCTGTAGAGTCTCGTACGGTTCCGTAGGGGCCTGTGGTGTTCCCTAGGGGCCTGTAGAGTCTCGTACAGTTCCGTCGGGTCCTGTAGGTTTCCATAAGCGCCCGCAGAGGTCTGAAGGGGCCCGTACTGTTCCGTAAGGATCCACAGGGCTCCGTAGAGCTTCGTAGGTTCCCTAGAGGCCTGTAGAGTACCGCAGGAGCCAGTAGTGTTCTGTAGGGGCCCGTAGGGTTCCTTCCGTAGGGGCTGGCAGTGTTCCGTAGGGGCCTGTAGGGTTGTGTAAGTGCCCGCAGGAGTCTGTGGGATTCTGTAAGGTTCCGGAGGGTTCTGCAGGGTTCTGTAGGGGCCAATAGAGTTCCGTAGTGGCTGGTAAAGTTCCGTAGGGCCCTGTGGGGTTCTGTATGGACCTGTAGGGTTCCGTAGGGGCCTGCAGGGTTCTGTAAGTGCCCGCAGGTGTCTGTAGGCTTCCGTAGGGGTCTGTAGGGTTCCGTAGGCACCTGCAGTTCTGTAGGAGCCCATAGGGTTTTAGTGAGGTTCCGTTGTGTCGCTAAGGGTCTTGTAGAGTGCTGTCGGGTCCTGGAGTATTCTGTAGGGTGCCAGAGGGGCTCGTAGGGTTCCGTCAAAATCTGTAGGGTTCCCTAGGGGCCCGTAGAGTCCCGTAGATTTCCGTAGGGGCCTGTAGGGTTGTGTAAGTGCCCGCAGGGGTTGGTAGGAGCTTGTAGGGTGCCATATGTTTCCGGAGGGTTGTGTAGGGTTCCGTAGGGGCCTGTGGTGTTCCCTAGGGGCCTGTAGAGTCTCATACAGTTCCGTAGGGTCCTGTAGGTTTCCATAAGCGCCCGCAGAGGTCTGAAGGGGCCCGTACTGTTCCGTAAGGATCCACAGGGCTCCGTAGAGCTTCGTAGGTTCCCTAGAGGCCTGTAGAGTACCGCAGGAGCCAGTAGTGTTCTGTAGGGGCCCGTAGGGTTCCTTCCGTAGGGGCTGGCAGTGTTCCGTAGGGGCCTGTAGGGTTGTGTAAGTGCCCGCAGGAGTCTGTGGGATTCTGTAAGGTTCCGGAGGGTTCTGCAGGGTTCTGTAGGGGCCCGTAGAGTTCCGTAGTGGCTGGTAAAGTTCCGTAGGGCCCTGTGGGGTTCTGTATGGACCTGTAGGGTTCCGTAGGGGCCTGCAGGGTTCTGTAAGTGCCCGCAGGTGTCTGTAGGGTTCCGTAGGGGTCTGTAGGGTTCCGTAGGCACCTGCAGTGTTCTGTAGGAGCCCATAGGGTTTTAGTGAGGTTCCGTTGTGTTGCTAAGAGTCTTGTAGAGTGCTGTCGGGTCCTGGAGTATTCTGTAGGGTTCCCTAGGGGCTCGTAGGGTTCCGTCAAAATCTGTAGGGTTCCCTAGGGGCCCGTAGAGTCCCGCAGATTTCCGTAGGGGCCTCTAGGGTTGTGTAAGTGCCCGCAGGAGTCTGTGGGATTCTGTAAGGTTCCGGAGGGTTCTGCAGGGTTCTGTAGGGGCCCGTAGAGTTCCGTAGTGGCTGGTAAAGTTCCGTAGGGCCCTGTGGGGTTCTGTATGGACCTGTAGGGTTCCGTAGGGGCCTGCAGGGTTCTGTAGGAGCCCATAGGGTTTTAGTGAGGTTCCGTTGTGTTGCTAAGAGTCTTGTAGAGTGCTGTCTGTTCCTGGAGTATTCCAGAGGGGCTCGTAGGGTTCCGTCAAAATCTGTAGGGTTCCCCAGGGGCGCGTAGAGTCCCGTAGATTTCCGTAGGGGCCTGTAGGGTTGTGTAAGCGCCTGCAGGGGTTGGTAGGAGCTTGTAGGGTGCCATATGTTTCCGGAGGGTTGTGTAGGGTTCCGTAGGGGCCTGTGGTGTTCCCTAGGGGCCTGTAGAGTCTCATACAGTTCCGTAGGGTCCTGTAGGTTTCCATAAGCGCCCGCAGAGGTCTGAAGGGGCCCGTACTGTTCCGTAAGGATCCGACAGGGCTCCATAGAGCTTCGTAGGTTCCCTAGAGGCCTGTAGAGTACCGCAGGAGCCAGTAGTGTTCTGTAGGGGCCCGTAGGGTTCCTTCCGTAGGGGCTGGCAGTGTTCCGTAGGGGCCTCTAGGGTTGTGTAAGTGCCCGCAGGAGTCTGTAGGAGTCCGTGGGATTCTGTAAGGTTCTGGAGGGTTCTGCAGGGTTCCGTAGGGGCCCGTAGAGTTCCGTAGTGGCTGGTAAAGTTCCGTAGGGCCCTGTGGGGTTCTGTATGGACCTGTAGGGTTCCGTAGGGGCCTGCAGGGTTCTGTAAGTGCCCGCAGGTGTCTGTAGGCTTCCGTAGGGGTCTGTAGGGTTCCGTAGGCACCTGCAGTTCTGTAGGAGCCCATAGGGTTTTAGTGAGGTTCCGTTGTGTCGCTAAGGGTCTTGTAGAGTGCTGTCGGGTCCTGGAGTATTCTGTAGGGTGCCAGAGGGGCTCGTAGGGTTCCGTCAAAATCTGTAGGGTTCCCTAGGGGCCCGTAGAGTCCCGTAGATTTCCGTAGGGGCCTGTAGGGTTGTGTAAGTGCCCGCAGGGGTTGGTAGGAGCTTGTAGGGTGCCATATGTTTCCGGAGGGTTGTGTAGGGTTCCGTAGGGGCCTGTGGTGTTCCCTAGGGGCCTGTAGAGTCTCATACAGTTCCGTAGGGTCCTGTAGGTTTCCATAAGCGCCCGCAGAGGTCTGAAGGGGCCCGTACTGTTCCGTAAGGATCCACAGGGCTCCGTAGAGCTTCGTAGGTTCCCTAGAGGCCTGTAGAGTACCGCAGGAGCCAGTAGTGTTCTGTAGGGGCCCGTAGGGTTCCTTCCGTAGGGGCTGGCAGTGTTCCGTAGGGGCCTGTAGGGTTGTGTAAGTGCCCGCAGGAGTCTGTGGGATTCTGTAAGGTTCCGGAGGGTTCTGCAGGGTTCTGTAGGGGCCAATAGAGTTCCGTAGTGGCTGGTAAAGTTCCGTAGGGCCCTGTGGGGTTCTGTATGGACCTGTAGGGTTCCGTAGGGGCCTGCAGGGTTCTGTAAGTGCCCGCAGGTGTCTGTAGGGTTCCGTAGGGGTCTGTAGGGTTCCGTAGGCACCTGCAGTGTTCTGTAGGAGCCCATAGGGTTTTAGTGAGGTTCCGTTGTGTTGCTAAGAGTCTTGTAGAGTGCTGTCGGGTCCTGGAGTATTCTGTAGGGTTCCCTAGGGGCTCGTAGGGTTCCGTCAAAATCTGTAGGGTTCCCTAGGGGCCCGTAGAGTCCCGCAGATTTCCGTAGGGGCCTCTAGGGTTGTGTAAGTGCCCGCAGGAGTCTGTGGGATTCTGTAAGGTTCCGGAGGGTTCTGCAGGGTTCTGTAGGGGCCCGTAGAGTTCCGTAGTGGCTGGTAAAGTTCCGTAGGGCCCTGTGGGGTTCTGTATGGACCTGTAGGGTTCCGTAGGGGCCTGCAGGGTTCTGTAGGAGCCCATAGGGTTTTAGTGAGGTTCCGTTGTGTTGCTAAGAGTCTTGTAGAGTGCTGTCTGTTCCTGGAGTATTCCAGAGGGGCTCGTAGGGTTCCGTCAAAATCTGTAGGGTTCCCCAGGGGCGCGTAGAGTCCCGTAGATTTCCGTAGGGGCCTGTAGGGTTGTGTAAGCGCCTGCAGGGGTTGGTAGGAGCTTGTAGGGTGCCATATGTTTCCGGAGGGTTGTGTAGGGTTCCGTAGGGGCCTGTGGTGTTCCCTAGGGGCCTGTAGAGTCTCATACAGTTCCGTAGGGTCCTGTAGGTTTCCATAAGCGCCCGCAGAGGTCTGAAGGGGCCCGTACTGTTCCGTAAGGATCCACAGGGCTCCATAGAGCTTCGTAGGTTCCCTAGAGGCCTGTAGAGTACCGCAGGAGCCAGTAGTGTTCTGTAGGGGCCCGTAGGGTTCCTTCCGTAGGGGCTGGCAGTGTTCCGTAGGGGCCTCTAGGGTTGTGTAAGTGCCCGCAGGAGTCTGTAGGAGTCCGTGGGATTCTGTAAGGTTCTGGAGGGTTCTGCAGGGTTCCGTAGGGGCCCGTAGAGTTCCGTAGTGGCTGGTAAAGTTCCGTAGGGCCCTGTGGGGTTCTGTATGGACCTGTAGGGTTCCGTAGGGGCCTGCAGGGTTCTGTAAGTGCCCGCAGGTGTCTGTAGGGTTCTGTAGGGGTCTGTAGGGTTTCGTAGGCACCTGCAGTGTTCTGTAGGAGCCCATAGGGTTTTAGTGAGGTTCCGTTGTGTTGCTAAGAGTCTTGTAGAGTGCTGTCTGTTCCTGGAGTATTCTGTAGGGTTCCAGAGGGGCTCGTAGGGTTCCGTCAAAATCTGTAGGGTTCCCCAGGGGCGCGTAGAGTCCCGTAGATTTCCGTAGGGGCCTGTAGGGTTGTGTAAGTGCCCGCAGGGGTTGGTAGGAGCTTGTAGGGTGCCATATGTTTCTGGAGGGTTGTGTAGGGTTCCGTAGGGGCCTGTGGTGTTCCCTAGGGGCCTGTAGAGTCTCATACAGTTCCGTAGGGTCCTGTAGGTTTCCATAAGCGCCCGCAGAGGTCTGAAGGGGCCCGTACTGTTCCGTAAGGATCCACAGGGCTCCGTAGAGCTTCGTAGGTTCCCTAGAGGCCTGTAGAGTACCGCAGGAGCCAGTAGTGTTCTGTAGGGGCCCGTAGGGTTCCTTCCGTAGGGGCTGGCAGTGTTCCGTAGGGGCCTCTAGGGTTGTGTAAGTGCCCGCAGGAGTCTGTGGGATTCTGTAAGGTTCCGGAGGGTTCTGCAGGGTTCTGTAGGGGCCAATAGAGTTCCGTAGTGGCTGGTAAAGTTCCGTAGGGCCCTGTGGGGTTCTGTATGGACCTGTAGGGTTCCGTAGGGGCCTGCAGGGTTCTGTAAGTGCCCGCAGGTGTCTGTAGGGTTCCGTAGGGGTCTGTAGGGTTCCGTAGGCACCTGCAGTGTTCTGTAGGAGCCCATAGGGTTTTAGTGAGGTTCCGTTGTGTTGCTAAGAGTCTTGTAGAGTGCTGTCGGGTCCTGGAGTATTCTGTAGGGTTCCAGAGGGGCTCGTAGGGTTCCGTCAAAATCTGTAGGGTTCCCTAGGGGCCCGTAGAGTCCCGTAGATTTCCATAGGGGCCTGTAGGGTTGTGTAAGTGCCTGCAGGGGTTCGTAGGAGCTTGTAGGGTTCCATATGTTTCCGGAGGGTTGTGTAGGGTTCCGTAGGGGCCTGTGGTGTTCCCTAGGGGCCTGTAGAGTCTCATACAGTTCCGTAGGGTCCTGTAGGTTTCCATAAGCGCCCGCAGAGGTCTGAAGGGGCCCGTACTGTTCCGTAAGGATCCACAGGGCTCCGTAGAGCTTCGTAGGTTCCCTAGAGGCCTGTAGAGTACCGCAGGAGCCAGTAGTGTTCTGTAGGGGCCCGTAGGGTTCCTTCCGTAGGGGCTGGCAGTGTTCCGTAGGGGCCTCTAGGGTTGTGTAAGTGCCCGCAGGAGTCTGTAGGAGTCCGTGGGATTGTGTAAGGTTCTGGAGGGTTCTGCAGGGTTCCGTAGGGGCCCGTAGAGTTCCGTAGTGGCTGGTAACGTTCCGTAGGGCCCTGTGGAGTTCTGTATGGACCTGTAGGGTTCCGTAGGGGCCTGCAGGGTTCTGTAAGTGCCCGCAGGTGTCTGTAGGGTTCCGTAGGGGTCTGTAGGGTTCCGTAGGCACCTGCAGTGTTCTGTAGGAGCCCATAGGGTTTTAGTGAGGTTCCGTTGTGTTGCTAAGAGTCTTGTAGAGTGCTGTCGGGTCCTGGAGTATTCTGTAGGGTTCCAGAGGGGCTCGTAGGGTTCCGTCAAAATCTGTAGGGTTCCCTAGGGGCCCGTAGAGTCCCGTAGATTTCCGTAGGGGCCTGTCGGGTTGTGTAAGTGCCCGCAGGGGTTGGTAGGAGCTTGTAGGGTGCCATATGTTTCCGGAGGGTTGTGTAGGGTTCCGTAGGGGCCTGTGGTGTTCCCTAGGGGCCTGTAGAGTCTCATACAGTTCCGTAGGGTCCTGTAGGTTTCCATAAGCGCCCGCAGAGGTCTGAAGGGGCCCGTACTGTTCCGTAAGGATCCACAGGGCTCTGTAGAGCTTCGTAGGTTCCCTAGAGGCCTGTAGAGTACCGCAGGAGCCAGTAGTGTTCTGTAGGGGCCCGTAGGGTTCCTTCCGTAGGGGCTGGCAGTGTTCCGTAGGGGCCTCTAGGGTTGTGTAAGTGCCCGCAGGAGTCTGTGGGATTCTGTAAGGTTCCGGAGGGTTCTGCAGGGTTCTGTAGGGGCCAATAGAGTTCCGTAGTGGCTGGTAAAGTTCCGTAGGGCCCTGTGGGGTTCTGTATGGACCTGTAGGGTTCCGTAGGGGCCTGCAGGGTTCTGTAAGTGCCCGCAGGTGTCTGTAGGGTTCCGTAGGGGTCTGTAGGGTTCCGTAGGCACCTGCAGTGTTCTGTAGGAGCCCATAGGGTTTTAGTGAGGTTCCGTTGTGTTGCTAAGAGTCTTGTAGAGTGCTGTCGGGTCCTGGAGTATTCTGTAGGGTTCCAGAGGGGCTCGTAGGGTTCCGTCAAAATCTGAAGGGTTCCCTAGGGGCCCGTAGAGTCCCGTAGATTTCCGTAGGGGCCTGTCGGGTTGTGTAAGTGCCCGCAGGGGTTGGTAGGAGCTTGTAGGGTGCCATATGTTTCTGGAGGGTTGTGTAGGGTTCCGTAGGGGCCTGTGGTGTTCCCTAGGGGCCTGTAGAGTCTCATACAGTTCCGTAGGGTCCTGTAGGTTTCCATAAGCGCCCGCAGAGGTCTGAAGGGGCCCGTACTGTTCCGTAAGGATCCACAGGGCTCCGTAGAGCTTCGTAGGTTCCCTAGAGGCCTGTAGAGTACCGCAGGAGCCAGTAGTGTTCTGTAGGGGCCCGTAGGGTTCCTTCCGTAGGGGCTGGCAGTGTTCCGTAGGGGCCTCTAGGGTTGTGTAAGTGCCCGCAGGAGTCCATGGGATTCTGTAAGGTTCCGGAGGGTTCTGCAGGGTTCTGTAGGGGCCAATAGAGTTCCGTAGTGGCTGGTAAAGTTCCGTAGGGCCCTGTGGGGTTCTGTATGGACCTGTAGGGTTCCGTAGGGGCCTGCAGGGTTCTGTAAGTGCCCGCAGGTGTCTGTAGGGTTCCGTAGGCACCTGCAGTGTTCTGTAGGAGCCCATAGGGTTTTAGTGAGGTTCCGTTGTGTTGCTAAGAGTCTTGTAGAGTGCTGTCGGGTCCTGTAGTATTCTGTAGGGTTCCAGAGGGGCTCGTAGGGTTCCGTCAAAATCTGTAGGGTTCCCTAGGGGCCGGTAGAGTCCCGTAGATTTCCGTAGGGGCCTGTAGGGTTGTGTAAGTGCCCGCAGGGGTTGGTAGGAGCTTGTAGGGTGCCATATGTTTCCGGAGGGTTGTGTAGGGTTCCGTAGGGGCCTGTGGTGTTCCCTAGGGGCCTGTAGAGTCTCATACAGTTCCGTAGGGTCCTGTAGGTTTCCATAAGCGCCCGCAGAGGTCTGAAGGGGCCCGTACTGTTCCGTAAGGATCCACAGGGCTCCGTAGAGCTTCGTAGGTTCCCTAGAGGCCTGTAGAGTACCGCAGGAGCCAGTAGTGTTCTGTAGGGGCCCGTAGGGTTCCTTCCGTAGGGGCTGGCAGTGTTCCGTAGGGGCCTCTAGGGTTGTGTAAGTGCCCGCAGGAGTCTGTAGGAGTCCGTGGGATTGTGTAAGGTTCTGGAGGGTTCTGCAGGGTTCCGTAGGGGCCCGTAGAGTTCCGTAGTGGCTGGTAACGTTCCGTAGGGCCCTGTGGAGTTCTGTATGGACCTGTAGGGTTCCGTAGGGGCCTGCAGGGTTCTGTAAGTGCCCGCAGGTGTCTGTAGGGTTCCGTAGGGGTCTGTAGGGTTCCGTAGGCACCTGCAGTGTTCTGTAGGAGCCCATAGGGTTTTAGTGAGGTTCCGTTGTGTTGCTAAGAGTCTTGTAGAGTGCTGTCGGGTCCTGGAGTATTCTGTAGGGTTCCAGAGGGGCTCGTAGGGTTCCGTCAAAATCTGTAGGGTTCCCTAGGGGCCCGTAGAGTCCCGTAGATTTCCGTAGGGGCCTGTCGGGTTGTATAAGTGCCCGCAGGGGTTGGTAGGAGCTTGTAGGGTGCCATATGTTTCCGGAGGGTTGTGTAGGGTTCCGTAGGGGCCTGTGGTGTTCCCTAGGGGCCTGTAGAGTCTCATACAGTTCCGTAGGGTCCTGTAGGTTTCCATAAGCGCCCGCAGAGGTCTGAAGGGGCCCGTACTGTTCCGTAAGGATCCACAGGGCTCCGTAGAGCTTCGTAGGTTCCCTAGAGGCCTGTAGAGTACCGCAGGAGCCAGTAGTGTTCTGTAGGGGCCCGTAGGGTTCCTTCCGTAGGGGCTGGCAGTGTTCCGTAGGGGCCTCTAGGGTTGTGTAAGTGCCCGCAGGAGTCTGTAGGAGTCCGTGGGATTGTGTAAGGTTCTGGAGGGTTCTGCAGGGTTCCGTAGGGGCCCGTAGAGTTCCGTAGTGGCTGGTAACGTTCCGTAGGGCCCTGTGGAGTTCTGTATGGACCTGTAGGGTTCCGTAGGGGCCTGCAGGGTTCTGTAAGTGCCCGCAGGTGTCTGTAGGGTTCCGTAGGGGTCTGTAGGGTTCCGTAGGCACCTGCAGTGTTCTGTAGGAGCCCATAGGGTTTTAGTGAGGTTCCGTTGTGTTGCTAAGAGTCTTGTAGAGTGCTGTCGGGTCCTGGAGTATTCTGTAGGGTTCCAGAGGGGCTCGTAGGGTTCCGTCAAAATCTGTAGGGTTCCCTAGGGGCCCGTAGAGTCCCGTAGATTTCCGTAGGGGCCTCTAGGGTTGTGTAAGTGCCCGCAGGGGTTGGTAGGAGCTTGTAGGGTGCCATATGTTTCCGGAGGGTTGTGTAGGGTTCCGTAGGGGCCTGTGGTTTTCCCTAGGGGCCTGTAGAGTCTCATACAGTTCCGTAGGGTCCTGTAGGTTTCCATAAGCGCCCGCAGAGGTCTGAAGGGGCCCGTACTGTTCCGTAAGGATCCACAGGGCTCCGTAGAGCTTCGTAGGTTCCCTAGAGGCCTGTAGAGTACCGCAGGAGCCAGTAGTGTTCTGTAGGGGCCCGTAGGGTTCCTTCCGTAGGGGCTGGCAGTGTTCCGTAGGGGCCTCTAGGGTTGTGTAAGTGCCCGCAGGAGTCTGTGGGATTCTGTAAGGTTCCGGAGGGTTCTGCAGGGTTCTGTAGGGGCCCGTAGAGTTCCGTAGTGGCTGGTAAAGTTCCGTAGGGCCCTGTGGGGTTCTGTATGGACCTGTAGGGTTCCGTAGGGGCCTGCAGGGTTCTGTAGGAGCCCATAGGGTTTTAGTGAGGTTCCGTTGTGTTGCTAAGAGTCTTGTAGAGTGCTGTCTGTTCCTGGAGTATTCCAGAGGGGCTCGTAGGGTTCCGTCAAAATCTGTAGGGTTCCCCAGGGGCGCGTAGAGTCCCGTAGATTTCCGTAGGGGCCCGTAGGGTTGTGTAAGCGCCTGCAGGGGTTGGTAGGAGCTTGTAGGGTGCCATATGTTTCCGGAGGGTTGTGTAGGGTTCCGTAGGGGCCTGTGGTGTTCCCTAGGGGCCTGTAGAGTCTCATACAGTTCCGTAGGGTCCTGTAGGTTTCCATAAGCGCCCGCAGAGGTCTGAAGGGGCCCGTACTGTTCCGTAAGGATCCACAGGGCTCCGTAGAGCTTCGTAGGTTCCCTAGAGGCCTGTAGAGTACCGCAGGAGCCAGTAGTGTTCTGTAGGGGCCCGTAGGGTTCCTTCCATAGGGGCTGGCAGTGTTCCGTAGGGGCCTCTAGGGTTGAGTAAGTGCCCGCAGGAGTCTGTAGGAATCCGTGGGATTGTGTAAGGTTCTGGAGGGTTCTGCAGGGTTCCGTAGGGGCCCGTAGAGTTCCGTAGTGGCTGGTAACGTTCCGTAGGGCCCTGTGGAGTTCTGTATGGACCTGTAGGGTTCCGTAGGGGCCTGCAGGGTTCTGTTAGTGCCCGCAGGTGTCTGTAGGGTTCCGTAGGGGTCTGTAGGGTTCCGTAGGCACCTGCAGTGTTCTGTAGGAGCCCATAGGGTTTTAGTGAGGTTCCGTTGTGTTGCTAAGAGTCTTGTAGAGTGCTGTCGGGTCCTGGAGTATTCTGTAGGGTTCCAGAGGGGCTCGTAGGGTTCCGTCAAAATCTGTAGGGTTCCCTAGGGGCCCGTAGAGTCCCGTAGATTTCCGTAGGGGCCTGTCGGGTTGTGTAAGTGCCCGCAGGGGTTGGTAGGAGCTTGTAGGGTGCCATATGTTTCCGGAGGGTTGTGTAGGGTTCCGTAGGGGCCTGTGGTGTTCCCTAGGGGCCTGTAGAGTCTCATACAGTTCCGTAGGGTCCTGTAGGTTTCCATAAGCGCCCGCAGAGGTCTGAAGGGGCCCGTACTGTTCCGTAAGGATCCACAGGGCTCCGTAGAGCTTCGTAGGTTCCCTAGAGGCCTGTAGAGTACCGCAGGAGCCAGTAGTGTTCTGTAGGGGCCCGTAGGGTTCCTTCCGTAGGGGCTGGCAGTGTTCCGTAGGGGCCTCTAGGGTTGTGTAAGTGCCCGCAGGAGTCTGTGGGATTCTGTAAGGTTCCGGAGGGTTCTGCAGGGTTCTGTAGGGGCCAATAGAGTTCCGTAGTGGCTGGTAAAGTTCCGTAGGGCCCTGTGGGGTTCTGTATGGACCTGTAGGGTTCCGTAGGGGCCTGCAGGGTTCTGTAAGTGCCCGCAGGTGTCTGTAGGGTTCCGTAGGGGTCTGTAGGGTTCCGTAGGCACCTGCAGTGTTCTGTAGGAGCCCATAGGGTTTTAGTGAGGTTCCGTTGTGTTGCTAAGAGTCTTGTAGAGTGCTGTCGGGTCCTGGAGTATTCTGTAGGGTTCCAGAGGGGCTCGTAGGGTTCCGTCAAAATCTGTAGGGTTCCCTAGGGGCCCGTAGAGTCCCGTAGATTTCCATAGGGGCCTGTAGGGTTGTGTAAGTGCCTGCAGGGGTTCGTAGGAGCTTGTAGGGTTCCATATGTTTCCGGAGGGTTGTGTAGGGTTCCGTAGGGGCCTGTGGTGTTCCCTAGGGGCCTGTAGAGTCTCATACAGTTCCGTAGGGTCCTGTAGGTTTCCATAAGCGCCCGCAGAGGTCTGAAGGGGCCCGTACTGTTCCGTAAGGATCCACAGGGCTCCGTAGAGCTTCGTAGGTTCCCTAGAGGCCTGTAGAGTACCGCAGGAGCCAGTAGTGTTCTGTAGGGGCCCGTAGGGTTCCTTCCGTAGGGGCTGGCAGTGTTCCGTAGGGGCCTCTAGGGTTGTGTAAGTGCCCGCAGGAGTCTGTGGGATTCTGTAAGGTTCCGGAGGGTTCTGCAGGGTTCTGTAGGGGCCAATAGAGTTCCGTAGTGGCTGGTAAAGTTCCGTAGGGCCCTGTGGGGTTCTGTATGGACCTGTAGGGTTCCGTAGGGGCCTGCAGGGTTCTGTAGGAGCCCATAGGGTTTTAGTGAGGTTCCGTTGTGTTGCTAAGAGTCTTGTAGAGTGCTGTCTGTTCCTGGAGTATTCCAGAGGGGCTCGTAGGGTTCCGTCAAAATCTGTAGGGTTCCCCAGGGGCGCGTAGAGTCCCGTAGATTTCCGTAGGGGCCCGTAGGGTTGTGTAAGCGCCTGCAGGGGTTGGTAGGAGCTTGTAGGGTGCCATATGTTTCCGGAGGGTTGTATAGGGTTCCGTAGGGGCCTGTGGTGTTCCCTAGGGGCTTGTAGAGTCTCATACAGTTCCGTAGGGTCCTGTAGGTTTCCATAAGCGCCCGCAGAGGTCTGAAGGGGCCCGTACTGTTCCGTAAGGATCCATAGGGCTCCGTAGAGCTTCGTAGGTTCCCTAGAGGCCTGTAGAGTACCGCAGGAGCCAGTAGTGTTCTGTAGGGGCCCGTAGGGTTCCTTCCATAGGGGCTGGCAGTGTTCCGTAGGGGCCTCTAGGGTTGAGTAAGTGCCCGCAGGAGTCTGTAGGAATCCGTGGGATTGTGTAAGGTTCTGGAGGGTTCTGCAGGGTTCCGTAGGGGCCCGTAGAGTTCCGTAGTGGCTGGTAACGTTCCGTAGGGCCCTGTGGAGTTCTGTATGGACCTGTAGGGTTCCGTAGGGGCCTGCAGGGTTCTGTAAGTGCCCGCAGGTGTCTGTAGGGTTCCGTAGGGGTCTGTAGGGTTCCGTAGGCACCTGCAGTGTTCTGTAGGAGCCCATAGGGTTTTAGTGAGGTTCCGTTGTGTTGCTAAGAGTCTTGTAGAGTGCTGTCGGGTCCTGGAGTATTCTGTAGGGTTCCAGAGGGGCTCGTAGGGTTCCGTCAAAATCTGTAGGGTTCCCTAGGGGCCCGTAGAGTCCCGTAGATTTCCGTAGGGGCCTGTCGGGTTGTGTAAGTGCCCGCAGGGGTTGGTAGGAGCTTGTAGGGTGCCATATGTTTCCGGAGGGTTGTGTAGGGTTCCGTAGGGGCCTGTGGTGTTCCCTAGGGGCCTGTAGAGTCTCATACAGTTCCGTAGGGTCCTGTAGGTTTCCATAAGCGCCCGCAGAGGTCTGAAGGGGCCCGTACTGTTCCGTAAGGATCCACAGGGCTCCGTAGAGCTTCGTAGGTTCCCTAGAGGCCTGTAGAGTACCGCAGGAGCCAGTAGTGTTCTGTAGGGGCCCGTAGGGTTCCTTCCGTAGGGGCTGGCAGTGTTCCGTAGGGGCCTCTAGGGTTGTGTAAGTGCCCGCAGGAGTCTGTAGGAGTCCGTGGGATTGTGTAAGGTTCTGGAGGGTTCTGCAGGGTTCCGTAGGGGCCCGTAGAGTTCCGTAGTGGCTGGTAACGTTCCGTAGGGCCCTGTGGAGTTCTGTATGGACCTGTAGGGTTCCGTAGGGGCCTGCAGGGTTCTGTAAGTGCCCGCAGGTGTCTGTAGGGTTCCGTAGGGGTCTGTAGGGTTCCGTAGGCACCTGCAGTGTTCTGTAGGAGCCCATAGGGTTTTAGTGAGGTTCCGTTGTGTTGCTAAGAGTCTTGTAGAGTGCTGTCGGGTCCTGGAGTATTCTGTAGGGTTCCAGAGGGGCTCGTAGGGTTCCGTCAAAATCTGTAGGGTTCCCTAGGGGCCCGTAGAGTCCCGTAGATTTCCGTAGGGGCCTGTCGGGTTGTGTAAGTGCCCGCAGGGGTTGGTAGGAGCTTGTAGGGTGCCATATGTTTCCGGAGGGTTGTGTAGGGTTCCGTAGGGGCCTGTGGTGTTCCCTAGGGGCCTGTAGAGTCTCATACAGTTCCGTAGGGTCCTGTAGGTTTCCATAAGCGCCCGCAGAGGTCTGAAGGGGCCCGTACTGTTCCGTAAGGATCCACAGGGCTCTGTAGAGCTTCGTAGGTTCCCTAGAGGCCTGTAGAGTACCGCAGGAGCCAGTAGTGTTCTGTAGGGGCCCGTAGGGTTCCTTCCGTAGGGGCTGGCAGTGTTCCGTAGGGGCCTCTAGGGTTGTGTAAGTGCCCGCAGGAGTCTGTGGGATTCTGTAAGGTTCCGGAGGGTTCTGCAGGGTTCTGTAGGGGCCAATAGAGTTCCGTAGTGGCTGGTAAAGTTCCGTAGGGCCCTGTGGGGTTCTGTATGGACCTGTAGGGTTCCGTAGGGGCCTGCAGGGTTCTGTAAGTGCCCGCAGGTGTCTGTAGGGTTCCGTAGGGGTCTGTAGGGTTCCGTAGGCACCTGCAGTGTTCTGTAGGAGCCCATAGGGTTTTAGTGAGGTTCCGTTGTGTTGCTAAGAGTCTTGTAGAGTGCTGTCGGGTCCTGGAGTATTCTGTAGGGTTCCAGAGGGGCTCGTAGGGTTCCGTCAAAATCTGTAGGGTTCCCTAGGGGCCCGTAGAGTCCCGTAGATTTCCGTAGGGGCCTGTCGGGTTGTATAAGTGCCCGCAGGGGTTGGTAGGAGCTTGTAGGGTGCCATATGTTTCCGGAGGGTTGTGTAGGGTTCCGTAGGGGCCTGTGGTGTTCCCTAGGGGCCTGTAGAGTCTCATACAGTTCCGTAGGGTCCTGTAGGTTTCCATAAGCGCCCGCAGAGGTCTGAAGGGGCCCGTACTGTTCCGTAAGGATCCACAGGGCTCCGTAGAGCTTCGTAGGTTCCCTAGAGGCCTGTAGAGTACCGCAGGAGCCAGTAGTGTTCTGTAGGGGCCCGTAGGGTTCCTTCCATAGGGGCTGGCAGTGTTCCGTAGGGGCCTCTAGGGTTGTGTAAGTGCCCGCAGGAGTCTGTAGGAGTCCGTGGGATTGTGTAAGGTTCTGGAGGGTTCTGCAGGGTTCCGTAGGGGCCCGTAGAGTTCCGTAGTGGCTGGTAACGTTCCGTAGGGCCCTGTGGAGTTCTGTATGGACCTGTAGGGTTCCGTAGGGGCCTGCAGGGTTCTGTAAGTGCCCGCAGGTGTCTGTAGGGTTCCGTAGGGGTCTGTAGGGTTCCGTAGGCACCTGCAGTGTTCTGTAGGAGCCCATAGGGTTTTAGTGAGGTTCCGTTGTGTTGCTAAGAGTCTTGTAGAGTGCTGTCGGGTCCTGGAGTATTCTGTAGGGTTCCAGAGGGGCTCGTAGGGTTCCGTCAAAATCTGTAGGGTTCCCTAGGGGCCCGTAGAGTCCCGTAGATTTCCGTAGGGGCCTGTCGGGTTGTGTAAGTGCCCGCAGGGGTTGGTAGGAGCTTGTAGGGTGCCATATGTTTCCGGAGGGTTGTGTAGGGTTCCGTAGGGGCCTGTGGTGTTCCCTAGGGGCCTGTAGAGTCTCATACAGTTCCGTAGGGTCCTGTAGGTTTCCATAAGCGCCCGCAGAGGTCTGAAGGGGCCCGTACTGTTCCGTAAGGATCCACAGGGCTCCGTAGAGCTTCGTAGGTTCCCTAGAGGCCTGTAGAGTACCGCAGGAGCCAGTAGTGTTCTGTAGGGGCCCGTAGGGTTCCTTCCGTAGGGGCTGGCAGTGTTCCGTAGGGGCCTCTAGGGTTGTGTAAGTGCCCGCAGGAGTCTGTGGGATTCTGTAAGGTTCCGGAGGGTTCTGCAGGGTTCTGTAGGGGCCCGTAGAGTTCCGTAGTGGCTGGTAAAGTTCCGTAGGGCCCTGTGGGGTTCTGTATGGACCTGTAGGGTTCCGTAGGGGCCTGCAGGGTTCTGTAGGAGCCCATAGGGTTTTAGTGAGGTTCCGTTGTGTTGCTAAGAGTCTTGTAGAGTGCTGTCTGTTCCTGGAGTATTCCAGAGGGGCTCGTAGGGTTCCGTCAAAATCTGTAGGGTTCCCCAGGGGCGCGTAGAGTCCCGTAGATTTCCGTAGGGGCCCGTAGGGTTGTGTAAGCGCCTGCAGGGGTTGGTAGGAGCTTGTAGGGTGCCATATGTTTCCGGAGGGTTGTGTAGGGTTCCGTAGGGGCCTGTGGTGTTCCCTAGGGGCCTGTAGAGTCTCATACAGTTCCGTAGGGTCCTGTAGGTTTCCATAAGCGCCCGCAGAGGTCTGAAGGGGCCCGTACTGTTCCGTAAGGATCCACAGGGCTCCGTAGAGCTTCGTAGGTTCCCTAGAGGCCTGTAGAGTACCGCAGGAGCCAGTAGTGTTCTGTAGGGGCCCGTAGGGTTCCTTCCATAGGGGCTGGCAGTGTTCCGTAGGGGCCTCTAGGGTTGAGTAAGTGCCCGCAGGAGTCTGTAGGAATCCGTGGGATTGTGTAAGGTTCTGGAGGGTTCTGCAGGGTTCCGTAGGGGCCCGTAGAGTTCCGTAGTGGCTGGTAACGTTCCGTAGGGCCCTGTGGAGTTCTGTATGGACCTGTAGGGTTCCGTAGGGGCCTGCAGGGTTCTGTAAGTGCCCGCAGGTGTCTGTAGGGTTCCGTAGGGGTCTGTAGGGTTCCGTAGGCACCTGCAGTGTTCTGTAGGAGCCCATAGGGTTTTAGTGAGGTTCCGTTGTGTTGCTAAGAGTCTTGTAGAGTGCTGTCGGGTCCTGGAGTATTCTGTAGGGTTCCAGAGGGGCTCGTAGGGTTCCGTCAAAATCTGTAGGGTTCCCTAGGGGCCCGTAGAGTCCCGTAGATTTCCGTAGGGGCCTGTCGGGTTGTGTAAGTGCCCGCAGGGGTTGGTAGGAGCTTGTAGGGTGCCATATGTTTCCGGAGGGTTGTGTAGGGTTCCGTAGGGGCCTGTGGTGTTCCCTAGGGGCCTGTAGAGTCTCATACAGTTCCGTAGGGTCCTGTAGGTTTCCATAAGCGCCCGCAGAGGTCTGAAGGGGCCCGTACTGTTCCGTAAGGATCCACAGGGCTCCGTAGAGCTTCGTAGGTTCCCTAGAGGCCTGTAGAGTACCGCAGGAGCCAGTAGTGTTCTGTAGGGGCCCGTAGGGTTCCTTCCGTAGGGGCTGGCAGTGTTCCGTAGGGGCCTCTAGGGTTGTGTAAGTGCCCGCAGGAGTCTGTGGGATTCTGTAAGGTTCCGGAGGGTTCTGCAGGGTTCTGTAGGGGCCAATAGAGTTCCGTAGTGGCTGGTAAAGTTCCGTAGGGCCCTGTGGGGTTCTGTATGGACCTGTAGGGTTCCGTAGGGGCCTGCAGGGTTCTGTAGGAGCCCATAGGGTTTTAGTGAGGTTCCGTTGTGTTGCTAAGAGTCTTGTAGAGTGCTGTCTGTTCCTGGAGTATTCCAGAGGGGCTCGTAGGGTTCCGTCAAAATCTGTAGGGTTCCCCAGGGGCGCGTAGAGTCCCGTAGATTTCCGTAGGGGCCTGTAGGGTTGTGTAAGCGCCTGCAGGGGTTGGTAGGAGCTTGTAGGGTGCCATATGTTTCCGGAGGGTTGTGTAGGGTTCCGTAGGGGCCTGTGGTGTTCCCTAGGGGCCTGTAGAGTCTCATACAGTTCCGTAGGGTCCTGTAGGTTTCCATAAGCGCCCGCAGAGGTCTGAAGGGGCCCGTACTGTTCCGTAAGGATCCACAGGGCTCCGTAGAGCTTCGTAGGTTCCCTAGAGGCCTGTAGAGTACCGCAGGAGCCAGTAGTGTTCTGTAGGGGCCCGTAGGGTTCCTTCCATAGGGGCTGGCAGTGTTCCGTAGGGGCCTCTAGGGTTGAGTAAGTGCCCGCAGGAGTCTGTAGGAATCCGTGGGATTCTGTAAGGTTCTGGAGGGTTCTGCAGGGTTCCGTAGGGGCCCGTAGAGTTCCGTAGTGGCTGGTAACGTTCCGTAGGGCCCTGTGGAGTTCTGTATGGACCTGTAGGGTTCCGTAGGGGCCTGCAGGGTTCTGTAAGTGCCCGCAGGTGTCTGTAGGGTTCCGTAGGGGTCTGTAGGGTTCCGTAGGCACCTGCAGTGTTCTGTAGGAGCCCATAGGGTTTTAGTGAGGTTCCGTTGTGTTGCTAAGAGTCTTGTAGAGTGCTGTCGGGTCCTGGAGTATTCTGTAGGGTTCCAGAGGGGCTCGTAGGGTTCCGTCAAAATCTGTAGGGTTCCCTAGGGGCCCGTAGAGTCCCGTAGATTTCCGTAGGGGCCTCTAGGGTTGTGTAAGTGCCTGCAGGGGTTGGTAGGAGCTTGTAGGGTTCCATAAGTTTCCAGAGGGTTGTGTAGGGTTCCGTAGGGGCCGGTGGTGTTCCCTATGGGCCTGTAGAGTCTCGTACGGTTCCGTAGGGGCCTGTAGTGTTCCCTAGGGGCCTGTAGAGTCTCATACAGTTCTGTAGGGTCCTGTAGGTTTCCATAAGCGCCCGCAGAGGTCTGAAGGGGCCCGTACTGTTCCGTAAGGATCCACAGGGCTCCGTAGAGCTTCGTAGGTTCCCTAGAGGCCTGTAGAGTACCGCAGGAGCCAGTAGTGTTCTGTAGGGGCCCGTAGGGTTCCTTCCGTAGGGGCTGGCAGTGTTCCGTAGAGGCCTCTAGGGTTGTGTAAGTGCCACAGGAGTCTGTGGGATTCTGTAAGGTTCCGGAGGGTTCTGCAGGGTTCCGTAGGGGCCCGTAGAGTTCCGTAGTGGCTGGTAAAGTTCCGTAGGGCCCTGTGGGGTTCTGTATGGACCTGTAGGGTTCCGTAGGGGCCTGCAGGGTTCTGTAAGTGCCCGCAGGTGTCTGTAGGGTTCCGTAGGCACCTGCAGGGTTCTGTAAGTGCCCGCAGGTGTCTGTAGGGTTCCGTAGGCACCTGCAGTGTTCTGTAGGAGCCCATAGGGTTTTAGTGAGGTTCCGTTGTGTTGCTAAGAGTCTTGTAGAGTGCTGTCGGGTCCTGGAGTATTCTGTAGGGTTCCAGAGGGGCTCGTAGGGTTCCGTCAAAATCTGTAGGGTTCCCTAGGGGCCCGTAGAGTCCCGTAGATTTCCATAGGGGCCAGTAGGGTTGTGTAAGTGCCTGCAGGGGTTGGTAGGAGCTTGTAGGGTTCCATATGTTTCCGGAGGGTTGTGTAGGGTTCCGTAGGGGCCTGTGGTGTTCCCTAGGGGCCTGTAGAGTCTCATACAGTTCCGTAGGGTCCTGTAGGTTTCCATAAGCGCCCGCAGAGGTCTGAAGGGGCCCGTACTGTTCCGTAAGGATCCACAGGGCTCTGTAGAGCTTCGTAGGTTCCCTAGAGGCCTGTAGAGTACCGCAGGAGCCAGTAGTGTTCTGTAGGGGCCCGTAGGGTTCCTTCCGTAGGGGCTGGCAGTGTTCCGTAGGGGCCTCTAGGGTTGTGTAAGTGCCCGCAGGAGTCTGTGGGATTCTGTAAGGTTCCGGAGGGTTCTGCAGGGTTCTGTAGGGGCCAATAGAGTTCCGTAGTGGCTGGTAAAGTTCCGTAGGGCCCTGTGGGGTTCTGTATGGACCTGTAGGGTTCCGTAGGGGCCTGCAGGGTTCTGTAAGTGCCCGCAGGTGTCTGTAGGGTTCCGTAGGGGTCTGTAGGGTTCCGTAGGCACCTGCAGTGTTCTGTAGGAGCCCATAGGGTTTTAGTGAGGTTCCGTTGTGTTGCTAAGAGTCTTGTAGAGTGCTGTCGGGTCCTGGAGTATTCTGTAGGGTTCCAGAGGGGCTCGTAGGGTTCCGTCAAAATCTGTAGGGTTCCCTAGGGGCCCGTAGAGTCCCGTAGATTTCCGTAGGGGCCTGTCGGGTTGTGTAAGTGCCCGCAGGGGTTGGTAGGAGCTTGTAGGGTGCCATATGTTTCTGGAGGGTTGTGTAGGGTTCCGTAGGGGCCTGTGGTGTTCCCTAGGGGCCTGTAGAGTCTCATACAGTTCCGTAGGGTCCTGTAGGTTTCCATAAGCGCCCGCAGAGGTCTGAAGGGGCCCGTACTGTTCCGTAAGGATCCACAGGGCTCCGTAGAGCTTCGTAGGTTCCCTAGAGGCCTGTAGAGTACCGCAGGAGCCAGTAGTGTTCTGTAGGGGCCCGTAGGGTTCCTTCCGTAGGGGCTGGCAGTGTTCCGTAGGGGCCTCTAGGGTTGTGTAAGTGCCCGCAGGAGTCCATGGGATTCTGTAAGGTTCCGGAGGGTTCTGCAGGGTTCTGTAGGGGCCAATAGAGTTCCGTAGTGGCTGGTAAAGTTCCGTAGGGCCCTGTGGGGTTCTGTATGGACCTGTAGGGTTCCGTAGGGGCCTGCAGGGTTCTGTAAGTGCCCGCAGGTGTCTGTAGGGTTCCGTAGGCACCTGCAGTGTTCTGTAGGAGCCCATAGGGTTTTAGTGAGGTTCCGTTGTGTTGCTAAGAGTCTTGTAGAGTGCTGTCGGGTCCTGGAGTATTCTGTAGGGTTCCAGAGGGGCTCGTAGGGTTCCGTCAAAATCTGTAGGGTTCCCTAGGGGCCCGTAGAGTCCCGTAGATTTCCGTAGGGGCCTGTCGGGTTGTGTAAGTGCCCGCAGGGGTTGGTAGGAGCTTGTAGGGTGCCATATGTTTCTGGAGGGTTGTGTAGGGTTCCGTAGGGGCCTGTGGTGTTCCCTAGGGGCCTGTAGAGTCTCATACAGTTCCGTAGGGTCCTGTAGGTTTCCATAAGCGCCCGCAGAGGTCTGAAGGGGCCCGTACTGTTCCGTAAGGATCCACAGGGCTCCGTAGAGCTTCGTAGGTTCCCTAGAGGCCTGTAGAGTACCGCAGGAGCCAGTAGTGTTCTGTAGGGGCCCGTAGGGTTCCTTCCGTAGGGGCTGGCAGTGTTCCGTAGGGGCCTCTAGGGTTGTGTAAGTGCCCGCAGGAGTCCATGGGATTCTGTAAGGTTCCGGAGGGTTCTGCAGGGTTCTGTAGGGGCCAATAGAGTTCCGTAGTGGCTGGTAAAGTTCCGTAGGGCCCTGTGGGGTTCTGTATGGACCTGTAGGGTTCCGTAGGGGCCTGCAGGGTTCTGTAAGTGCCCGCAGGTGTCTGTAGGGTTCCGTAGGGGCCTGCAGGGTTCTGTAAGTGCCCGCAGGTGTCTGTAGGGTTCCGTAGGCACCTGCAGTGTTCTGTAGGAGCCCATAGGGTTTTAGTGAGGTTCCGTTGTGTTGCTAAGAGTCTTGTAGAGTGCTGTCGGGTCCTGGAGTATTCTGTAGGGTTCCAGAGGGGCTCGTAGGGTTCCGTCAAAATCTGTAGGGTTCCCTAGGGGCCCGTAGAGTCCCGTAGATTTCCATAGGGGCCTGTAGGGTTGTGTAAGTGCCTGCAGGGGTTCGTAGGAGCTTGTAGGGTTCCATATGTTTCCGGAGGGTTGTGTAGGGTTCCGTAGGGGCCTGTGGTGTTCCCTAGGGGCCTGTAGAGTCTCATACAGTTCCGTAGGGTCCTGTAGGTTTCCATAAGCGCCCGCAGAGGTCTGAAGGGGCCCGTACTGTTCCGTAAGGATCCACAGGGCTCCGTAGAGCTTCGTAGGTTCCCTAGAGGCCTGTAGAGTACCGCAGGAGCCAGTAGTGTTCTGTAGGGGCCCGTAGGGTTCCTTCCGTAGGGGCTGGCAGTGTTCCGTAGGGGCCTCTAGGGTTGTGTAAGTGCCCGCAGGAGTCTGTGGGATTCTGTAAGGTTCCGGAGGGTTCTGCAGGGTTCTGTAGGGGCCAATAGAGTTCCGTAGTGGCTGGTAAAGTTCCGTAGGGCCCTGTGGGGTTCTGTATGGACCTGTAGGGTTCCGTAGGGGCCTGCAGGGTTCTGTAAGTGCCCGCAGGTGTCTGTAGGGTTCCGTAGGGGTCTGTAGGGTTCCGTAGGCACCTGCAGTGTTCTGTAGGAGCCCATAGGGTTTTAGTGAGGTTCCGTTGTGTTGCTAAGAGTCTTGTAGAGTGCTGTCGGGTCCTGGAGTATTCTGTAGGGTTCCAGAGGGGCTCGTAGGGTTCCGTCAAAATCTGTAGGGTTCCCTAGGGGCCCGTAGAGTCCCGTAGATTTCCGTAGGGGCCTGTCGGGTTGTGTAAGTGCCCGCAGGGGTTGGTAGGAGCTTGTAGGGTGCCATATGTTTCCGGAGGGTTGTGTAGGGTTCCGTAGGGGCCTGTGGTGTTCCCTAGGGGCCTGTAGAGTCTCATACAGTTCCGTAGGGTCCTGTAGGTTTCCATAAGCGCCCGCAGAGGTCTGAAGGGGCCCGTACTGTTCCGTAAGGATCCACAGGGCTCCGTAGAGCTTCGTAGGTTCCCTAGAGGCCTGTAGAGTACCGCAGGAGCCAGTAGTGTTCTGTAGGGGCCCGTAGGGTTCCTTCCGTAGGGGCTGGCAGTGTTCCGTAGGGGCCTCTAGGGTTGTGTAAGTGCCCGCAGGAGTCCATGGGATTCTGTAAGGTTCCGGAGGGTTCTGCAGGGTTCTGTAGGGGCCAATAGAGTTCCGTAGTGGCTGGTAAAGTTCCGTAGGGCCCTGTGGGGTTCTGTATGGACCTGTAGGGTTCCGTAGGGGCCTGCAGGGTTCTGTAAGTGCCCGCAGGTGTCTGTAGGGTTCCGTAGGCACCTGCAGTGTTCTGTAGGAGCCCATAGGGTTTTAGTGAGGTTCCGTTGTGTTGCTAAGAGTCTTGTAGAGTGCTGTCGGGTCCTGGAGTATTCTGTAGGGTTCCAGAGGGGCTCGTAGGGTTCCGTCAAAATCTGTAGGGTTCCCTAGGGGCCCGTAGAGTCCCGTAGATTTCCGTAGGGGCCTGTCGGGTTGTGTAAGTGCCCGCAGGGGTTGGTAGGAGCTTGTAGGGTGCCATATGTTTCTGGAGGGTTGTGTAGGGTTCCGTAGGGGCCTGTGGTGTTCCCTAGGGGCCTGTAGAGTCTCATACAGTTCCGTAGGGTCCTGTAGGTTTCCATAAGCGCCCGCAGAGGTCTGAAGGGGCCCGTACTGTTCCGTAAGGATCCACAGGGCTCCGTAGAGCTTCGTAGGTTCCCTAGAGGCCTGTAGAGTACCGCAGGAGCCAGTAGTGTTCTGTAGGGGCCCGTAGGGTTCCTTCCGTAGGGGCTGGCAGTGTTCCGTAGGGGCCTCTAGGGTTGTGTAAGTGCCCGCAGGAGTCCATGGGATTCTGTAAGGTTCCGGAGGGTTCTGCAGGGTTCTGTAGGGGCCAATAGAGTTCCGTAGTGGCTGGTAAAGTTCCGTAGGGCCCTGTGGGGTTCTGTATGGACCTGTAGGGTTCCGTAGGGGCCTGCAGGGTTCTGTAGGAGCCCATAGGGTTTTAGTGAGGTTCCGTTGTGTTGCTAAGAGTCTTGTAGAGTGCTGTCTGTTCCTGGAGTATTCCAGAGGGGCTCGTAGGGTTCCGTCAAAATCTGTAGGGTTCCCCAGGGGCGCGTAGAGTCCCGTAGATTTCCGTAGGGGCCCGTAGGGTTGTGTAAGCGCCTGCAGGGGTTGGTAGGAGCTTGTAGGGTGCCATATGTTTCCGGAGGGTTGTATAGGGTTCCGTAGGGGCCTGTGGTGTTCCCTAGGGGCCTGTAGAGTCTCATACAGTTCCGTAGGGTCCTGTAGGTTTCCATAAGCGCCCGCAGAGGTCTGAAGGGGCCCGTACTGTTCCGTAAGGATCCACAGGGCTCCGTAGAGCTTCGTAGGTTCCCTAGAGGCCTGTAGAGTACCGCAGGAGCCAGTAGTGTTCTGTAGGGGCCCGTAGGGTTCCTTCCATAGGGGCTGGCAGTGTTCCGTAGGGGCCTCTAGGGTTGAGTAAGTGCCCGCAGGAGTCTGTAGGAATCCGTGGGATTGTGTAAGGTTCTGGAGGGTTCTGCAGGGTTCCGTAGGGGCCCGTAGAGTTCCGTAGTGGCTGGTAACGTTCCGTAGGGCCCTGTGGAGTTCTGTATGGACCTGTAGGGTTCCGTAGGGGCCTGCAGGGTTCTGTAAGTGCCCGCAGGTGTCTGTAGGGTTCCGTAGGGGTCTGTAGGGTTCCGTAGGCACCTGCAGTGTTCTGTAGGAGCCCATAGGGTTTTAGTGAGGTTCCGTTGTGTTGCTAAGAGTCTTGTAGAGTGCTGTCGGGTCCTGGAGTATTCTGTAGGGTTCCAGAGGGGCTCGTAGGGTTCCGTCAAAATCTGTAGGGTTCCCTAGGGGCCCGTAGAGTCCCGTAGATTTCCGTAGGGGCCTGTCGGGTTGTGTAAGTGCCCGCAGGGGTTGGTAGGAGCTTGTAGGGTGCCATATGTTTCCGGAGGGTTGTGTAGGGTTCCGTAGGGGCCTGTGGTGTTCCCTAGGGGCCTGTAGAGTCTCATACAGTTCCGTAGGGTCCTGTAGGTTTCCATAAGCGCCCGCAGAGGTCTGAAGGGGCCCGTACTGTTCCGTAAGGATCCACAGGGCTCCGTAGAGCTTCGTAGGTTCCCTAGAGGCCTGTAGAGTACCGCAGGAGCCAGTAGTGTTCTGTAGGGGCCCGTAGGGTTCCTTCCGTAGGGGCTGGCAGTGTTCCGTAGGGGCCTCTAGGGTTGAGTAAGTGCCCGCAGGAGTCTGTAGGAGTCCGTGGGATTGTGTAAGGTTCTGGAGGGTTCTGCAGGGTTCCGTAGGGGCCCGTAGAGTTCCGTAGTGGCTGGTAACGTTCCGTAGGGCCCTGTGGAGTTCTGTATGGACCTGTAGGGTTCCGTAGGGGCCTGCAGGGTTCTGTAAGTGCCCGCAGGTGTCTGTAGGGTTCCGTAGGGGTCTGTAGGGTTCCGTAGGCACCTGCAGTGTTCTGTAGGAGCCCATAGGGTTTTAGTGAGGTTCCGTTGTGTTGCTAAGAGTCTTGTAGAGTGCTGTCGGGTCCTGGAGTATTCTGTAGGGTTCCAGAGGGGCTCGTAGGGTTCCGTCAAAATCTGTAGGGTTCCCTAGGGGCCCGTAGAGTCCCGTAGATTTCCGTAGGGGCCTGTCGGGTTGTGTAAGTGCCCGCAGGGGTTGGTAGGAGCTTGTAGGGTGCCATATGTTTCCGGAGGGTTGTGTAGGGTTCCGTAGGGGCCTGTGGTGTTCCCTAGGGGCCTGTAGAGTCTCATACAGTTCCGTAGGGTCCTGTAGGTTTCCATAAGCGCCCGCAGAGGTCTGAAGGGGCCCGTACTGTTCCGTAAGGATCCACAGGGCTCCGTAGAGCTTCGTAGGTTCCCTAGAGGCCTGTAGAGTACCGCAGGAGCCAGTAGTGTTCTGTAGGGGCCCGTAGGGTTCCTTCCGTAGGGGCTGGCAGTGTTCCGTAGGGGCCTCTAGGGTTGTGTAAGTGCCCGCAGGAGTCTGTAGGAGTCCGTGGGATTGTGTAAGGTTCTGGAGGGTTCTGCAGGGTTCCGTAGGGGCCCGTAGAGTTCCGTAGTGGCTGGTAACGTTCCGTAGGGCCCTGTGGAGTTCTGTATGGACCTGTAGGGTTCCGTAGGGGCCTGCAGGGTTCTGTAAGTGCCCGCAGGTGTCTGTAGGGTTCCGTAGGGGTCTGTAGGGTTCCGTAGGCACCTGCAGTGTTCTGTAGGAGCCCATAGGGTTTTAGTGAGGTTCCGTTGTGTTGCTAAGAGTCTTGTAGAGTGCTGTCGGGTCCTGGAGTATTCTGTAGGGTTCCAGAGGGGCTCGTAGGGTTCCGTCAAAATCTGTAGGGTTCCCTAGGGGCCCGTAGAGTCCCGTAGATTTCCGTAGGGGCCTGTCGGGTTGTGTAAGTGCCCGCAGGGGTTGGTAGGAGCTTGTAGGGTGCCATATGTTTCCGGAGGGTTGTGTAGGGTTCCGTAGGGGCCTGTGGTGTTCCCTAGGGGCCTGTAGAGTCTCATACAGTTCCGTAGGGTCCTGTAGGTTTCCATAAGCGCCCGCAGAGGTCTGAAGGGGCCCGTACTGTTCCGTAAGGATCCACAGGGCTCCGTAGAGCTTCGTAGGTTCCCTAGAGGCCTGTAGAGTACCGCAGGAGCCAGTAGTGTTCTGTAGGGGCCCGTAGGGTTCCTTCCGTAGGGGCTGGCAGTGTTCCGTAGGGGCCTCTAGGGTTGTGTAAGTGCCCGCAGGAGTCTGTAGGAGTCCGTGGGATTGTGTAAGGTTCTGGAGGGTTCTGCAGGGTTCCGTAGGGGCCCGTAGAGTTCCGTAGTGGCTGGTAACGTTCCGTAGGGCCCTGTGGAGTTCTGTATGGACCTGTAGGGTTCCGTAGGGGCCTGCAGGGTTCTGTAAGTGCCCGCAGGTGTCTGTAGGGTTCCGTAGGGGTCTGTAGGGTTCCGTAGGCACCTGCAGTGTTCTGTAGGAGCCCATAGGGTTTTAGTGAGGTTCCGTTGTGTTGCTAAGAGTCTTGTAGAGTGCTGTCGGGTCCTGGAGTATTCTGTAGGGTTCCAGAGGGGCTCGTAGGGTTCCGTCAAAATCTGTAGGGTTCCCTAGGGGCCCGTAGAGTCCCGTAGATTTCCGTAGGGGCCTGTCGGGTTGTGTAAGTGCCCGCAGGGGTTGGTAGGAGCTTGTAGGGTGCCATATGTTTCCGGAGGGTTGTGTAGGGTTCCGTAGGGGCCTGTGGTGTTCCCTAGGGGCCTGTAGAGTCTCATACAGTTCCGTAGGGTCCTGTAGGTTTCCATAAGCGCCCGCAGAGGTCTGAAGGGGCCCGTACTGTTCCGTAAGGATCCACAGGGCTCCGTAGAGCTTCGTAGGTTCCCTAGAGGCCTGTAGAGTACCGCAGGAGCCAGTAGTGTTCTGTAGGGGCCCGTAGGGTTCCTTCCGTAGGGGCTGGCAGTGTTCCGTAGGGGCCTCTAGGGTTGTGTAAGTGCCCGCAGGAGTCTGTGGGATTCTGTAAGGTTCCGGAGGGTTCTGCAGGGTTCTGTAGGGGCCCGTAGAGTTCCGTAGTGGCTGGTAAAGTTCCGTAGGGCCCTGTGGGGTTCTGTATGGACCTGTAGGGTTCCGTAGGGGCCTGCAGGGTTCTGTAGGAGCCCATAGGGTTTTAGTGAGGTTCCGTTGTGTTGCTAAGAGTCTTGTAGAGTGCTGTCTGTTCCTGGAGTATTCCAGAGGGGCTCGTAGGGTTCCGTCAAAATCTGTAGGGTTCCCCAGGGGCGCGTAGTGTCCCGTAGATTTCCGTAGGGGCCCGTAGGGTTGTGTAAGCGCCTGCAGGGGTTGGTAGGAGCTTGTAGGGTGCCATATGTTTCCGGAGGGTTGTGTAGGGTTCCGTAGGGGCCTGTGGTGTTCCCTAGGGGCCTGTAGAGTCTCATACAGTTCCGTAGGGTCCTGTAGGTTTCCATAAGCGCCCGCAGAGGTCTGAAGGGGCCCGTACTGTTCCGTAAGGATCCACAGGGCTCCGTAGAGCTTCGTAGGTTCCCTAGAGGCCTGTAGAGTACCGCAGGAGCCAGTAGTGTTCTGTAGGGGCCCGTAGGGTTCCTTCCATAGGGGCTGGCAGTGTTCCGTAGGGGCCTCTAGGGTTGAGTAAGTGCCCGCAGGAGTCTGTAGGAATCCGTGGGATTGTGTAAGGTTCTGGAGGGTTCTGCAGGGTTCCGTAGGGGCCCGTAGAGTTCCGTAGTGGCTGGTAACGTTCCGTAGGGCCCTGTGGAGTTCTGTATGGACCTGTAGGGTTCCGTAGGGGCCTGCAGGGTTCTGTAAGTGCCCGCAGGTGTCTGTAGGGTTCCGTAGGGGTCTGTAGGGTTCCGTAGGCACCTGCAGTGTTCTGTAGGAGCCCATAGGGTTTTAGTGAGGTTCCGTTGTGTTGCTAAGAGTCTTGTAGAGTGCTGTCGGGTCCTGGAGTATTCTGTAGGGTTCCAGAGGGGCTCGTAGGGTTCCGTCAAAATCTGTAGGGTTCCCTAGGGGCCCGTAGAGTCCCGTAGATTTCCGTAGGGGCCTCTAGGGTTGTGTAAGTGCCTGCAGGGGTTGGTAGGAGCTTGTAGGGTTCCATAAGTTTCCAGAGGGTTGTGTAGGGTTCCGTAGGGGCCGGTGGTGTTCCCTATGGGCCTGTAGAGTCTCGTACGGTTCCGTAGGGGCCTGTAGTGTTCCCTAGGGGCCTGTAGAGTCTCATACAGTTCTGTAGGGTCCTGTAGGTTTCCATAAGCGCCCGCAGAGGTCTGAAGGGGCCCGTACTGTTCCGTAAGGATCCACAGGGCTCCGTAGAGCTTCGTAGGTTCCCTAGAGGCCTGTAGAGTACCGCAGGAGCCAGTAGTGTTCTGTAGGGGCCCGTAGGGTTCCTTCCGTAGGGGCTGGCAGTGTTCCGTAGAGGCCTCTAGGGTTGTGTAAGTGCCACAGGAGTCTGTGGGATTCTGTAAGGTTCCGGAGGGTTCTGCAGGGTTCCGTAGGGGCCCGTAGAGTTCCGTAGTGGCTGGTAAAGTTCCGTAGGGCCCTGTGGGGTTCTGTATGGACCTGTAGGGTTCCGTAGGGGCCTGCAGGGTTCTGTAAGTGCCCGCAGGTGTCTGTAGGGTTCCGTAGGCACCTGCAGGGTTCTGTAAGTGCCCGCAGGTGTCTGTAGGGTTCCGTAGGCACCTGCAGTGTTCTGTAGGAGCCCATAGGGTTTTAGTGAGGTTCCGTTGTGTTGCTAAGAGTCTTGTAGAGTGCTGTCGGGTCCTGGAGTATTCTGTAGGGTTCCAGAGGGGCTCGTAGGGTTCCGTCAAAATCTGTAGGGTTCCCTAGGGGCCCGTAGAGTCCCGTAGATTTCCATAGGGGCCAGTAGGGTTGTGTAAGTGCCTGCAGGGGTTGGTAGGAGCTTGTAGGGTTCCATATGTTTCCGGAGGGTTGTGTAGGGTTCCGTAGGGGCCTGTGGTGTTCCCTAGGGGCCTGTAGAGTCTCATACAGTTCCGTAGGGTCCTGTAGGTTTCCATAAGCGCCCGCAGAGGTCTGAAGGGGCCCGTACTGTTCCGTAAGGATCCACAGGGCTCTGTAGAGCTTCGTAGGTTCCCTAGAGGCCTGTAGAGTACCGCAGGAGCCAGTAGTGTTCTGTAGGGGCCCGTAGGGTTCCTTCCATAGGGGCTGGCAGTGTTCCGTAGGGGCCTCTAGGGTTGTGTAAGTGCCCGCAGGAGTCTGTGGGATTCTGTAAGGTTCCGGAGGGTTCTGCAGGGTTCTGTAGGGGCCAATAGAGTTCCGTAGTGGCTGGTAAAGTTCCGTAGGGCCCTGTGGGGTTCTGTATGGACCTGTAGGGTTCCGTAGGGGCCTGCAGGGTTCTGTAAGTGCCCGCAGGTGTCTGTAGGGTTCCGTAGGGGTCTGTAGGGTTCCGTAGGCACCTGCAGTGTTCTGTAGGAGCCCATAGGGTTTTAGTGAGGTTCCGTTGTGTTGCTAAGAGTCTTGTAGAGTGCTGTCGGGTCCTGGAGTATTCTGTAGGGTTCCAGAGGGGCTCGTAGGGTTCCGTCAAAATCTGTAGGGTTCCCTAGGGGCCCGTAGAGTCCCGTAGATTTCCGTAGGGGCCTGTCGGGTTGTGTAAGTGCCCGCAGGGGTTGGTAGGAGCTTGTAGGGTGCCATATGTTTCCGGAGGGTTGTGTAGGGTTCCGTAGGGGCCTGTGGTGTTCCCTAGGGGCCTGTAGAGTCTCATACAGTTCCGTAGGGTCCTGTAGGTTTCCATAAGCGCCCGCAGAGGTCTGAAGGGGCCCGTACTGTTCCGTAAGGATCCACAGGGCTCCGTAGAGCTTCGTAGGTTCCCTAGAGGCCTGTAGAGTACCGCAGGAGCCAGTAGTGTTCTGTAGGGGCCCGTAGGGTTCCTTCCGTAGGGGCTGGCAGTGTTCCGTAGGGGCCTCTAGGGTTGTGTAAGTGCCCGCAGGAGTCCATGGGATTCTGTAAGGTTCCGGAGGGTTCTGCAGGGTTCTGTAGGGGCCAATAGAGTTCCGTAGTGGCTGGTAAAGTTCCGTAGGGCCCTGTGGGGTTCTGTATGGACCTGTAGGGTTCCGTAGGGGCCTGCAGGGTTCTGTAAGTGCCCGCAGGTGTCTGTAGGGTTCCGTAGGCACCTGCAGTGTTCTGTAGGAGCCCATAGGGTTTTAGTGAGGTTCCGTTGTGTTGCTAAGAGTCTTGTAGAGTGCTGTCGGGTCCTGGAGTATTCTGTAGGGTTCCAGAGGGGCTCGTAGGGTTCCGTCAAAATCTGTAGGGTTCCCTAGGGGCCCGTAGAGTCCCGTAGATTTCCGTAGGGGCCTGTCGGGTTGTGTAAGTGCCCGCAGGGGTTGGTAGGAGCTTGTAGGGTGCCATATGTTTCTGGAGGGTTGTGTAGGGTTCCGTAGGGGCCTGTGGTGTTCCCTAGGGGCCTGTAGAGTCTCATACAGTTCCATAGGGTCCTGTAGGTTTCCATAAGCGCCCGCAGAGGTCTGAAGGGGCCCGTACTGTTCCGTAAGGATCCACAGGGCTCCGTAGAGCTTCGTAGGTTCCCTAGAGGCCTGTAGAGTACCGCAGGAGCCAGTAGTGTTCTGTAGGGGCCCGTAGGGTTCCTTCCGTAGGGGCTGGCAGTGTTCCGTAGGGGCCTCTAGGGTTGTGTAAGTGCCCGCAGGAGTCCATGGGATTCTGTAAGGTTCCGGAGGGTTCTGCAGGGTTCTGTAGGGGCCAATAGAGTTCCGTAGTGGCTGGTAAAGTTCCGTAGGGCCCTGTGGGGTTCTGTATGGACCTGTAGGGTTCCGTAGGGGCCTGCAGGGTTCTGTAAGTGCCCGCAGGTGTCTGTAGGGTTCCGTAGGGGCCTGCAGGGTTCTGTAAGTGCCCGCAGGTGTCTGTAGGGTTCCGTAGGCACCTGCAGTGTTCTGTAGGAGCCCATAGGGTTTTAGTGAGGTTCCGTTGTGTTGCTAAGAGTCTTGTAGAGTGCTGTCGGGTCCTGTAGTATTCTGTAGGGTTCCAGAGGGGCTCGTAGGGTTCCGTCAAAATCTGTAGGGTTCCCTAGGGGCCCGTAGAGTCCCGTAGATTTCCATAGGGGCCTGTAGGGTTGTGTAAGTGCCTGCAGGGGTTCGTAGGAGCTTGTAGGGTTCCATATGTTTCCGGAGGGTTGTGTAGGGTTCCGTAGGGGCCTGTGGTGTTCCCTAGGGGCCTGTAGAGTCTCATACAGTTCCGTAGGGTCCTGTAGGTTTCCATAAGCGCCCGCAGAGGTCTGAAGGGGCCCGTACTGTTCCGTAAGGATCCACAGGGCTCCGTAGAGCTTCGTAGGTTCCCTAGAGGCCTGTAGAGTACCGCAGGAGCCAGTAGTGTTCTGTAGGGGCCCGTAGGGTTCCTTCCGTAGGGGCTGGCAGTGTTCCGTAGGGGCCTCTAGGGTTGTGTAAGTGCCCGCAGGAGTCTGTGGGATTCTGTAAGGTTCCGGAGGGTTCTGCAGGGTTCTGTAGGGGCCAATAGAGTTCCGTAGTGGCTGGTAAAGTTCCGTAGGGCCCTGTGGGGTTCTGTATGGACCTGTAGGGTTCCGTAGGGGCCTGCAGGGTTCTGTAGGAGCCCATAGGGTTTTAGTGAGGTTCCGTTGTGTTGCTAAGAGTCTTGTAGAGTGCTGTCTGTTCCTGGAGTATTCCAGAGGGGCTCGTAGGGTTCCGTCAAAATCTGTAGGGTTCCCCAGGGGCGCGTAGAGTCCCGTAGATTTCCGTAGGGGCCCGTAGGGTTGTGTAAGCGCCTGCAGGGGTTGGTAGGAGCTTGTAGGGTGCCATATGTTTCCGGAGGGTTGTATAGGGTTCCGTAGGGGCCTGTGGTGTTCCCTAGGGGCCTGTAGAGTCTCATACAGTTCCGTAGGGTCCTGTAGGTTTCCATAAGCGCCCGCAGAGGTCTGAAGGGGCCCGTACTGTTCCGTAAGGATCCACAGGGCTCCGTAGAGCTTCGTAGGTTCCCTAGAGGCCTGTAGAGTACCGCAGGAGCCAGTAGTGTTCTGTAGGGGCCCGTAGGGTTCCTTCCATAGGGGCTGGCAGTGTTCCGTAGGGGCCTCTAGGGTTGAGTAAGTGCCCGCAGGAGTCTGTAGGAATCCGTGGGATTGTGTAAGGTTCTGGAGGGTTCTGCAGGGTTCCGTAGGGGCCCGTAGAGTTCCGTAGTGGCTGGTAACGTTCCGTAGGGCCCTGTGGAGTTCTGTATGGACCTGTAGGGTTCCGTAGGGGCCTGCAGGGTTCTGTAAGTGCCCGCAGGTGTCTGTAGGGTTCCGTAGGGGTCTGTAGGGTTCCGTAGGCACCTGCAGTGTTCTGTAGGAGCCCATAGGGTTTTAGTGAGGTTCCGTTGTGTTGCTAAGAGTCTTGTAGAGTGCTGTCGGGTCCTGGAGTATTCTGTAGGGTTCCAGAGGGGCTCGTAGGGTTCCGTCAAAATCTGTAGGGTTCCCTAGGGGCCCGTAGAGTCCCGTAGATTTCCGTAGGGGCCTGTCGGGTTGTGTAAGTGCCCGCAGGGGTTGGTAGGAGCTTGTAGGGTGCCATATGTTTCCGGAGGGTTGTGTAGGGTTCCGTAGGGGCCTGTGGTGTTCCCTAGGGGCCTGTAGAGTCTCATACAGTTCCGTAGGGTCCTGTAGGTTTCCATAAGCGCCCGCAGAGGTCTGAAGGGGCCCGTACTGTTCCGTAAGGATCCACAGGGCTCCGTAGAGCTTCGTAGGTTCCCTAGAGGCCTGTAGAGTACCGCAGGAGCCAGTAGTGTTCTGTAGGGGCCCGTAGGGTTCCTTCCGTAGGGGCTGGCAGTGTTCCGTAGGGGCCTCTAGGGTTGTGTAAGTGCCCGCAGGAGTCTGTAGGAGTCCGTGGGATTGTGTAAGGTTCTGGAGGGTTCTGCAGGGTTCCGTAGGGGCCCGTAGAGTTCCGTAGTGGCTGGTAACGTTCCGTAGGGCCCTGTGGAGTTCTGTATGGACCTGTAGGGTTCCGTAGGGGCCTGCAGGGTTCTGTAAGTGCCCGCAGGTGTCTGTAGGGTTCCGTAGGGGTCTGTAGGGTTCCGTAGGCACCTGCAGTGTTCTGTAGGAGCCCATAGGGTTTTAGTGAGGTTCCGTTGTGTTGCTAAGAGTCTTGTAGAGTGCTGTCGGGTCCTGGAGTATTCTGTAGGGTTCCAGAGGGGCTCGTAGGGTTCCGTCAAAATCTGTAGGGTTCCCTAGGGGCCCGTAGAGTCCCGTAGATTTCCGTAGGGGCCTGTCGGGTTGTGTAAGTGCCCGCAGGGGTTGGTAGGAGCTTGTAGGGTGCCATATGTTTCCGGAGGGTTGTGTAGGGTTCCGTAGGGGCCTGTGGTGTTCCCTAGGGGCCTGTAGAGTCTCATACAGTTCCGTAGGGTCCTGTAGGTTTCCATAAGCGCCCGCAGAGGTCTGAAGGGGCCCGTACTGTTCCGTAAGGATCCACAGGGCTCCGTAGAGCTTCGTAGGTTCCCTAGAGGCCTGTAGAGTACCGCAGGAGCCAGTAGTGTTCTGTAGGGGCCCGTAGGGTTCCTTCCGTAGGGGCTGGCAGTGTTCCGTAGGGGCCTCTAGGGTTGTGTAAGTGCCCGCAGGAGTCTGTAGGAGTCCGTGGGATTGTGTAAGGTTCTGGAGGGTTCTGCAGGGTTCCGTAGGGGCCCGTAGAGTTCCGTAGTGGCTGGTAACGTTCCGTAGGGCCCTGTGGAGTTCTGTATGGACCTGTAGGGTTCCGTAGGGGCCTGCAGGGTTCTGTAAGTGCCCGCAGGTGTCTGTAGGGTTCCGTAGGGGTCTGTAGGGTTCCGTAGGCACCTGCAGTGTTCTGTAGGAGCCCATAGGGTTTTAGTGAGGTTCCGTTGTGTTGCTAAGAGTCTTGTAGAGTGCTGTCGGGTCCTGGAGTATTCTGTAGGGTTCCAGAGGGGCTCGTAGGGTTCCGTCAAAATCTGTAGGGTTCCCTAGGGGCCCGTAGAGTCCCGTAGATTTCCGTAGGGGCCTGTAGGGTTGTGTAAGTGCCCGCAGGGGTTGGTAGGAGCTTGTAGGGTGCCATATGTTTCCGGAGGGTTGTGTAGGGTTCCGTAGGGGCCTGTGGTGTTCCCTAGGGGCCTGTAGAGTCTCATACAGTTCCGTAGGGTCCTGTAGGTTTCCATAAGCGCCCGCAGAGGTCTGAAGGGGCCCGTACTGTTCCGTAAGGATCCACAGGGCTCCGTAGAGCTTCGTAGGTTCCCTAGAGGCCTGTAGAGTACCGCAGGAGCCAGTAGTGTTCTGTAGGGGCCCGTAGGGTTCCTTCCGTAGGGGCTGGCAGTGTTCCGTAGGGGCCTCTAGGGTTGTGTAAGTGCCCGCAGGAGTCTGTGGGATTCTGTAAGGTTCCGGAGGGTTCTGCAGGGTTCTGTAGGGGCCCGTAGAGTTCCGTAGTGGCTGGTAAAGTTCCGTAGGGCCCTGTGGGGTTCTGTATGGACCTGTAGGGTTCCGTAGGGGCCTGCAGGGTTCTGTAGGAGCCCATAGGGTTTTAGTGAGGTTCCGTTGTGTTGCTAAGAGTCTTGTAGAGTGCTGTCTGTTCCTGGAGTATTCCAGAGGGGCTCGTAGGGTTCCGTCAAAATCTGTAGGGTTCCCCAGGGGCGCGTAGAGTCCCGTAGATTTCCGTAGGGGCCTGTCGGGTTGTGTAAGCGCCTGCAGGGGTTGGTAGGAGCTTGTAGGGTGCCATATGTTTCCGGAGGGTTGTGTAGGGTTCCGTAGGGGCCTGTGGTGTTCCCTAGGGGCCTGTAGAGTCTCATACAGTTCCGTAGGGTCCTGTAGGTTTCCATAAGCGCCCGCAGAGGTCTGAAGGGGCCCGTACTGTTCCGTAAGGATCCACAGGGCTCCGTAGAGCTTCGTAGGTTCCCTAGAGGCCTGTAGAGTACCGCAGGAGCCAGTAGTGTTCTGTAGGGGCCCGTAGGGTTCCTTCCATAGGGGCTGGCAGTGTTCCGTAGGGGCCTCTAGGGTTGAGTAAGTGCCCGCAGGAGTCTGTAGGAATCCGTGGGATTGTGTAAGGTTCTGGAGGGTTCTGCAGGGTTCCGTAGGGGCCCGTAGTGGCTGGTAACGTTCCGTAGGGCCCTGTGGAGTTCTGTATGGACCTGTAGGGTTCCGTAGGGGCCTGCAGGGTTCTGTAAGTGCCCGCAGGTGTCTGTAGGGTTCCGTAGGGGTCTGTAGGGTTCCGTAGGCACCTGCAGTGTTCTGTAGGAGCCCATAGGGTTTTAGTGAGGTTCCGTTGTGTTGCTAAGAGTCTTGTAGAGTGCTGTCGGGTCCTGGAGTATTCTGTAGGGTTCCAGAGGGGCTCGTAGGGTTCCGTCAAAATCTGTAGGGTTCCCTAGGGGCCCGTAGAGTCCCGTAGATTTCCGTAGGGGCCTGTAGGGTTGTGTAAGTGCCCGCAGGGGTTGGTAGGAGCTTGTAGGGTGCCATATGTTTCCGGAGGGTTGTGTAGGGTTCCGTAGGGGCCTGTGGTGTTCCCTAGGGGCCTGTAGAGTCTCATACAGTTCCGTAGGGTCCTGTAGGTTTCCATAAGCGCCCGCAGAGGTCTGAAGGGGCCCGTACTGTTCCGTAAGGATCCACAGGGCTCCGTAGAGCTTCGTAGGTTCCCTAGAGGCCTGTAGAGTACCGCAGGAGCCAGTAGTGTTCTGTAGGGGCCCGTAGGGTTCCTTCCGTAGGGGCTGGCAGTGTTCCGTAGGGGCCTCTAGGGTTGTGTAAGTGCCCGCAGGAGTCCATGGGATTCTGTAAGGTTCCGGAGGGTTCTGCAGGGTTCTGTAGGGGCCAATAGAGTTCCGTAGTGGCTGGTAAAGTTCCGTAGGGCCCTGTGGGGTTCTGTATGGACCTGTAGGGTTCCGTAGAGGCCTGCAGGGTTCTGTAAGTGCCCGCAGGTGTCTGTAGGGTTCCGTAGGGGTCTGTAGGGTTCCGTAGGCACCTGCAGTGTTCTGTAGGAGCCCATAGGGTTTTAGTGAGGTTCCGTTGTGTTGCTAAGAGTCTTGTAGAGTGCTGTCGGGTCCTGGAGTATTCTGTAGGGTTCCAGAGGGGCTCGTAGGGTTCCGTCAAAATCTGTAGGGTTCCCTAGGGGCCCGTAGAGTCCCGTAGATTTCCGTAGGGGCCTGTAGGGTTGTGTAAGTGCCCGCAGGGGTTGGTAGGAGCTTGTAGGGTGCCATATGTTTCCGGAGGGTTGTGTAGGGTTCCGTAGGGGCCTGTGGTGTTCCCTAGGGGCCTGTAGAGTCTCATACAGTTCCGTAGGGTCCTGTAGGTTTCCATAAGCGCCCGCAGAGGTCTGAAGGGGCCCATACTGTTCCGTAAGGATCCACAGGGCTCCGTAGAGCTTCGTAGGTTCCCTAGAGGCCTGTAGAGTACCGCAGGAGCCAGTAGTGTTCTGTAGGGGCCCGTAGGGTTCCTTCCGTAGGGGCTGGCAGTGTTCCGTAGGAGCCTCTAGGGTTGTGTAAGTGCCCGCAGGAGTCTGTGGGATTCTGTAAGGTTCCGGAGGGTTCTGCAGGGTTCTGTAGGGGCCAATAGAGTTCCGTAGTGGCTGGTAAAGTTCCGTAGGGCCCTGTGGGGTTCTGTATGGACCTGTAGGGTTCCGTAGGGGCCTGCAGGGTTCTGTAGGAGCCCATAGGGTTTTAGTGAGGTTCCGTTGTGTTGCTAAGAGTCTTGTAGAGTGCTGTCTGTTCCTGGAGTATTCCAGAGGGGCTCGTAGGGTTCCGTCAAAATCTGTAGGGTTCCCCAGGGGCGCGTAGAGTCCCGTAGATTTCCGTAGGGGCCTGTAGGGTTGTGTAAGCGCCTGCAGGGGTTGGTAGGAGCTTGTAGGGTGCCATATGTTTCCGGAGGGTTTTGTAGGGTTCCGTAGGGGCCTGTGGTGTTCCCTAGGGGCCTGTAGAGTCTCATACAGTTCCGTAGGGTCCTGTAGGTTTCCATAAGCGCCCGCAGAGGTCTGAAGGGGCCCGTACTGTTCCGTAAGGATCCACAGGGCTCCGTAGAGCTTCGTAGGTTCCCTAGAGGCCTGTAGAGTACCGCAGGAGCCAGTAGTGTTCTGTAGGGGCCCGTAGGGTTCCTTCCGTAGGGGCTGGCAGTGTTCCGTAGGGGCCTCTAGGGTTGTGTAAGTGCCCGCAGGAGTCTGTAGGAGTCCGTGGGATTGTGTAAGGTTCTGGAGGGTTCTGCAGGGTTCCGTAGGGGCCCGTAGAGTTCCGTAGTGGCTGGTAAAGTTCCGTAGGGCCCTGTACCGTTCCGTAACTGCCTGCAAGGGTCTTTAGGCTTCCGTAGGGGCTGGTAGGGTTCCATAAAGTTCCGTGGGTTCCTGCAGAGTTCTGCAAGTGCCCGCAAGGGCCTGTAGGGTCCCACAGTGTTTCTGTCAGGTTCCGTAGAGTTCCGTAGGGGCCATAGGTTTCCGTAGTGGCTGGTAGTATTCCGTAGGGGTCTGTAGGGTTCCGTAGGCACCTGCAGTGTTCTGTAGGAGCCCATAGGGTTTTAGTGAGGTTCCGTTGTGTTGCTAAGAGTCTTGTAGAGTGCTGTCGGGTCCTGGAGTATTCTGTAGGGTTCCAGAGGGGCTCGTAGGGTTCCGTCAAAATCTGTAGGGTTCCCTAGGGGCCCGTAGAGTCCCGTAGATTTCCGTAGGGGCCTGTAGGGTTGTGTAAGTGCCTGCAGGGGTTGGTAGGAGCTTGTAGGGTTCCATAAGTTTCCAGAGGGTTGTGTAGGGTTCCGTAGGGGCCGGTGGTGTTCCCTAGGGGCCTGTAGAGTCTCGTACGGTTCCGTAGGGGCCTGTGGTGTTCCCTAGGGGCCTGTAGAGTCTCGTACAGTTCCGTAGGGTCCTGTAGGTTTCCATAAGCGCCCGCAGAGGTCTGAAGGGGCCCGTACTGTTCCGTAAGGATCCACAGGGCTCCGTAGAGCTTCGTAGGTTCCCTAGAGGCCTGTAGAGTACCGCAGGAGCCAGTAGTGTTCTGTAGGGGCCCGTAGGGTTCCTTCCGTAGGGGCTGGCAGTGTTCCGTAGGGGCCTCTAGGGTTGTGTAAGTGCCCGCAGGAGTCTGTGGGATTCTGTAAGGTTCCGGAGGGTTCTGCAGGGTTCTGTAGGGGCCCGTAGAGTTCCGTAGTGGCTGGTAAAGTTCCGTAGGGCCCTGTGGGGTTCTGTATGGACCTGTAGGGTTCCGTAGGGGCCTGCAGGGTTCTGTAAGTGCCCGCAGGTGTCTGTAGGGTTTTGTAGGCACCTGCAGGGTTCTGTAAGTGCCCGCAGGTGTCTGTAGGGTTCCGTAGGCACCTGCAGTGTTCTGTAGGAGCCCATAGGGTTTTAGTGAGGTTCCGTTGTGTTGCTAAGAGTCTTGTAGAGTGCTGTCGGGTCCTGGAGTATTCTGTAGGGTTCCAGAGGGGCTCGTAGGGTTCCGTCAAAATCTGTAGGGTTCCCTAGGGGCCCGTAGAGTCCCGTAGATTTCCGTAGGGGCCTGTAGGGTTGTGTAAGTGCCTGCAGGGGTTGGTAGGAGCTTGTAGGGTTCCATATGTTTCCGGAGGGTTGTGTAGGGTTCCGTAGGGGCCTGTGGTGTTCCCTAGGGGCCTGTAGAGTCTCCTACAGTTCCGTAGGGTCCTGTAGGTTTCCATAAGCGCCCGCAGAGGTCTGAAGGGGCCCGTACTGTTCCGTAAGGATCCACAGGGCTCCGTAGAGCTTCGTAGGTTCCCTAGAGGCCTGTAGAGTACCGCAGGAGCCAGTAGTGTTCTGTAGGGGCCCGTAGGGTTCCTTCCGTAGGGGCTGGCAGTGTTCCGTAGGGGCCTCTAGGGTTGTGTAAGTGCCCGCAGGAGTCTGTGGGATTCTGTAAGGTTCCGGAGGGTTCTGCAGGGTTCTGTAGGGGCCAATAGAGTTCCGTAGTGGCTGGTAACGTTCCGTAGGGCCCTGTGGGGTTCTGTATGGACCTGTAGGGTTCCGTAGGGGCCTGCAGGGTTCTGTAAGTGCCCGCAGGTGTCTGTAGGGTTCCGTAGGGGTCTGTAGGGTTCCGTAGGCACCTGCAGTGTTCTGTAGGAGCCCATAGGGTTTTAGTGAGGTTCCGTTGTGTTGCTAAGAGTCTTGTAGAGTGCTGTCTGTTCCTGGAGTATTCCAGAGGGGCTCGTAGGGTTCCGTCAAAATCTGTAGGGTTCCCCAGGGGCGCGTAGAGTCCCGTAGATTTCCGTAGGGGCCTGTAGGGTTGTGTAAGCGCCTGCAGGGGTTGGTAGGAGCTTGTAGGGTGCCATATGTTTCCGGAGGGTTTTGTAGGGTTCCGTAGGGGCCTGTGGTGTTCCCTAGGGGCCTGTAGAGTCTCATACAGTTCCGTAGGGTCCTGTAGGTTTCCATAAGCGCCCGCAGAGGTCTGAAGGGGCCCGTACTGTTCCGTAAGGATCCACAGGGCTCCGTAGAGCTTCGTAGGTTCCCTAGAGGCCTGTAGAGTACCGCAGGAGCCAGTAGTGTTCTGTAGGGGCCCGTAGGGTTCCTTCCGTAGGGGCTGGCAGTGTTCCGTAGGGGCCTCTAGGGTTGTGTAAGTGCCCGCAGGAGTCTGTAGGAGTCCGTGGGATTGTGTAAGGTTCTGGAGGGTTCTGCAGGGTTCCGTAGGGGCCCGTAGAGTTCCGTAGTGGCTGGTAAAGTTCCGTAGGGCCCTGTACCGTTCCGTAACTGCCTGCAAGGGTCTTTAGGCTTCCGTAGGGGCTGGTAGGGTTCCATAAAGTTCCGTGGGTTCCTGCAGAGTTCTGCAAGTGCCCGCAAGGGCCTGTAGGGGCCCACAGTGTTTCTGTCAGGTTCCGTAGAGTTCCGTAGGGGCCATAGGTTTCCGTAGTGGCTGGTAGTATTCCGTAGGGGTCTGTAGGGTTCCGTAGGCACCTGCAGTGTTCTGTAGGAGCCCATAGGGTTTTAGTGAGGTTCCGTTGTGTTGCTAAGAGTCTTGTAGAGTGCTGTCGGGTCCTGGAGTATTCTGTAGGGTTCCAGAGGGGCTCGTAGGGTTCCGTCAAAATCTGTAGGGTTCCCTAGGGGCCCGTAGAGTCCCGTAGATTTCCGTAGGGGCCTGTAGGGTTGTGTAAGTGCCTGCAGGGGTTGGTAGGAGCTTGTAGGGTTCCATAAGTTTCCAGAGGGTTGTGTAGGGTTCCGTAGGGGCCGGTGGTGTTCCCTATGGGCCTGTAGAGTCTCGTACGGTTCCGTAGGGGCCTGTGGTGTTCCCTAGGGGCCTGTAGAGTCTCGTACAGTTCTGTAGGGTCCTGTAGGTTTCCATAAGCGCCCGCAGAGGTCTGAAGGGGCCCGTACTGTTCCGTAAGGATCCACAGGGCTCCGTAGAGCTTCGTAGGTTCCCTAGAGGCCTGTAGAGTACCGCAGGAGCCAGTAGTGTTCTGTAGGGGCCCGTAGGGTTCCTTCCGTAGGGGCTGGCAGTGTTCCGTAGAGGCCTCTAGGGTTGTGTAAGTGCCATAGGAGTCTGTGGGATTCTGTAAGGTTCCGGAGGGTTCTGCAGGGTTCTGTAGGGGCCCGTAGAGTTCCGTAGTGGCTGGTAAAGTTCCGTAGGGCCCTGTGGGGTTCTGTATGGACCTGTAGGGTTCGGTAGGGGCCTGCAGGGTTCTGTAAGTGCCCGCAGGTGTCTGTAGGGTTCCGTAGGCACCTGCAGGGTTCTGTAAGTGCCCGCAGGTGTCTGTAGGGTTCCGTAGGCACCTGCAGTGTTCTGTAGGAGCCCATAGGGTTTTAGTGAGGTTCCGTTGTGTTGCTAAGAGTCTTGTAGAGTGCTGTCGGGTCCTGTAGTATTCTGTAGGGTTCCAGAGGGGCTCGTAGGGTTCCGTCAAAATCTGTAGGGTTCCCTAGGGGCCCGTAGAGTCCCGTAGGTTTCCATAGGGGCCTGTCGGGTTGTGTAAGTGCCCGCAGGGGTTGGTAGGAGCTTGTAGGGTGCCATATGTTTCCGGAGGGTTGTGTAGGGTTCCGTAGGGGCCTGTGGTGTTCCCTAGGGGCCTGTAGAGTCTCCTACAGTTCCGTAGGGTCCTGTAGGTTTCCATAAGCGCCCGCAGAGGTCTGAAGGGGCCCGTACTGTTCCGTAAGGATCCACAGGGCTCCGTAGAGCTTCGTAGGTTCCCTAGAGGCCTGTAGAGTACCGCAGGAGCCAGTAGTGTTCTGTAGGGGCCCGTAGGGTTCCTTCCGTAGGGGCTGGCAGTGTTCCGTAGGAGCCTCTAGGGTTGTGTAAGTGCCCGCAGGAGTCTGTGGGATTCTGTAAGGTTCCGGAGGGTTCTGCAGGGTTCTGTAGGGGCCAATAGAGTTCCGTAGTGGCTGGTAAAGTTCCGTAGGGCCCTGTGGGGTTCTGTATGGACCTGTAGGGTTCCGTAGGGGCCTGCAGGGTTCTGTAGGAGCCCATAGGGTTTTAGTGAGGTTCCGTTGTGTTGCTAAGAGTCTTGTAGAGTGCTGTCTGTTCCTGGAGTATTCCAGAGGGGCTCGTAGGGTTCCGTCAAAATCTGTAGGGTTCCCCAGGGGCGCGTAGAGTCCCGTAGATTTCCGTAGGGGCCTGTAGGGTTGTGTAAGCGCCTGCAGGGGTTGGTAGGAGCTTGTAGGGTGCCATATGTTTCCGGAGGGTTTTGTAGGGTTCCGTAGGGGCCTGTGGTGTTCCCTAGGGGCCTGTAGAGTCTCATACAGTTCCGTAGGGTCCTGTAGGTTTCCATAAGCGCCCGCAGAGGTCTGAAGGGGCCCGTACTGTTCCGTAAGGATCCACAGGGCTCCGTAGAGCTTCGTAGGTTCCCTAGAGGCCTGTAGAGTACCGCAGGAGCCAGTAGTGTTCTGTAGGGGCCCGTAGGGTTCCTTCCGTAGGGGCTGGCAGTGTTCCGTAGGGGCCTCTAGGGTTGTGTAAGTGCCCGCAGGAGTCTGTAGGAGTCCGTGGGATTGTGTAAGGTTCTGGAGGGTTCTGCAGGGTTCCGTAGGGGCCCGTAGAGTTCCGTAGTGGCTGGTAAAGTTCCGTAGGGCCCTGTACCGTTCCGTAACTGCCTGCAAGGGTCTTTAGGCTTCCGTAGGGGCTGGTAGGGTTCCATAAAGTTCCGTGGGTTCCTGCAGAGTTCTGCAAGTGCCCGCAAGGGCCTGTAGGGGCCCACAGTGTTTCTGTCAGGTTCCGTAGAGTTCCGTAGGGGCCATAGGTTTCCGTAGTGGCTGGTAGTATTCCGTAGGGGTCTGTAGGGTTCCGTAGGCACCTGCAGTGTTCTGTAGGAGCCCATAGGGTTTTAGTGAGGTTCCGTTGTGTTGCTAAGAGTCTTGTAGAGTGCTGTCGGGTCCTGTAGTATTCTGTAGGGTTCCAGAGGGGCTCGTAGGGTTCCGTCAAAATCTGTAGGGTTCCCTAGGGGCCCGTAGAGTCCCGTAGATTTCCATAGGGGCCTGTAGGGTTGTGTAAGTGCCTGCAGGGGTTGGTAGGAGCTTGTAGGGTTCCATATGTTTCCGGAGGGTTGTGTAGGGTTCCGTAGGGGCCTGTGGTGTTCCCTAGGGGCCTGTAGAGTCTCATACAGTTCCGTAGGGTCCTGTAGGTTTCCATAAGCGCCCGCAGAGGTCTGAAGGGGCCCGTACTGTTCCGTAAGGATCCACAGGGCTCCGTAGAGCTTCGTAGGTTCCCTAGAGGCCTGTAGAGTACCGCAGGAGCCAGTAGTGTTCTGTAGGGGCCCGTAGGGTTCCTTCCGTAGGGGCTGGCAGTGTTCCGTAGGGGCCTCTAGGGTTGTGTAAGTGCCCGCAGGAGTCTGTGGGATTCTGTAAGGTTCCGGAGGGTTCTGCAGGGTTCTGTAGGGGCCAATAGAGTTCCGTAGTGGCTGGTAAAGTTCCGTAGGGCCCTGTGGGGTTCTGTATGGACCTGTAGGGTTCCGTAGGGGCCTGCAGGGTTCTGTAAGTGCCCGCAGGTGTCTGTAGGGTTCCGTAGGGGTCTGTAGGGTTCCGTAGGCACCTGCAGTGTTCTGTAGGAGACCATAGGGTTTTAGTGAGGTTCCGTTGTGTTGCTAAGAGTCTTGTAGAGTGCTGTCGGGTCCTGGAGTATTCTGTAGGGTTCCAGAGGGGCTCGTAGGGTTCCGTCAAAATCTGTAGGGTTCCCTAGGGGCCCGTAGAGTCCCGTAGATTTCCGTAGGGGCCTGTAGGGTTGTGTAAGTGCCCGCAGGGGTTGGTAGGAGCTTGTAGGGTGCCATATGTTTCACGAGGGTTGTGTAGGGTTCCGTAGGGGCCTGTGGTGTTCCCTAGGGGCCTGTAGAGTCTCATACAGTTCCGTCGGGTCCTGTAGGTTTCCATAAGCGCCCGCAGAGGTCTGAAGGGGCCCGTACTGTTCCGTAAGGATCCACAGGGCTCCGTAGAGCTTCGTAGGTTCCCTAGAGGCCTGTAGAGTACCGCAGGAGCCAGTAGTGTTCTGTAGGGGCCCGTAGGGTTCCTTCCGTAGGGGCTGGCAGTGTTCCGTAGGGGCCTCTAGGGTTGTGTAAGTGCCCGCAGGAGTCTGTAGGAATCCGTGGGATTCTGTAAGGTTCTGGAGGGTTCTGCAGGGTTCCGTAGGGGCCCGTAGAGTTCCGTAGTGGCTGGTAAAGTTCCGTAGGGCCCTGTGGGGTTCTGTATGGACCTGTAGGGTTCCGTAGGGGCCTGCAGGGTTCTGTAAGTGCCCGCAGGTGTCTGTAGGGTTCCGTAGGCACCTGCAGGGTTCTGTAAGTGCCCGCAGGTGTCTGTAGGGTTCCGTAGGCACCTGCAGTGTTCTGTAGGAGCCCATAGGGTTTTAGTGAGGTTCCGTTGTGTTGCTAAGAGTCTTGTAGAGTGCTGTCGGGTCCTGGAGTATTCCAGAGGGGCTCGTAGGGTTCCGTCAAAATCTGTAGGGTTCCCTAGGGGCCCGTAGAGTCCCGTAGATTTCCGTAGGGGCCTCTAGGGTTGTGTAAGTGCCCGCAGGAGTCTGTAGGAATCCGTGGGATTCTGTAAGGTTCTGGAGGGTTCTGCAGGGTTCCGTAGGGGCCCGTAGAGTTCCGTAGTGGCTGGTAAAGTTCCGTAGGGCCCTGTGGGGTTCTGTATGGACCTGTAGGGTTCCGTAGGGGCCTGCAGGGTTCTGTAAGTGCCCGCAGGTGTCTGTAGGGTTCCGTAGGGGTCTGTAGGGTTCCGTAGGCACCTGCAGTGTTCTGTAGGAGCCCATAGGGTTTTAGTGAGGTTCCGTTGTGTTGCTAAGAGTCTTGTAGAGTGCTGTCGGGTCCTGGAGTATTCTGTAGGGTTCCAGAGGGGCTCGTAGGGTTCCGTCAAAATCTGTAGGGTTCCCTAGGGGCCCGTAGAGTCCCGTAGATTTCCGTAGGGGCCTGTAGGGTTGTGTAAGTGCCCGCAGGGGTTGGTAGGAGCTTGTAGGGTGCCATATGTTTCACGAGGGTTGTGTAGGGTTCCGTAGGGGCCTGTGGTGTTCCCTAGGGGCCTGTAGAGTCTCATACAGTTCCGTCGGGTCCTGTAGGTTTCCATAAGCGCCCGCAGAGGTCTGAAGGGGCCCGTACTGTTCCGTAAGGATCCACAGGGCTCCGTAGAGCTTCGTAGGTTCCCTAGAGGCCTGTAGAGTACCGCAGGAGCCAGTAGTGTTCTGTAGGGGCCCGTAGGGTTCCTTCCGTAGGGGCTGGCAGTGTTCCGTAGGGGCCTCTAGGGTTGTGTAAGTGCCCGCAGGAGTCTGTAGGAATCCGTGGGATTGTGTAAGGTTCTGGAGGGTTCTGCAGGGTTCCGTAGGGGCCCGTAGAGTTCCGTAGTGGCTGGTAAAGTTCCGTAGGGCCCTGTGGGGTTCTGTATGGACCTGTAGGGTTCCGTAGGGGCCTGCAGGGTTCTGTAAGTGCCCGCAGGTGTCTGTAGGGTTCCGTAGGCACCTGCAGGGTTCTGTAAGTGCCCGCAGGTGTCTGTAGGGTTCCGTAGGCACCTGCAGTGTTCTGTAGGAGCCCATAGGGTTTTAGTGAGGTTCCGTTGTGTTGCTAAGAGTCTTGTAGAGTGCTGTCGGGTCCTGGAGTATTCTGTAGGGTTCCAGAGGGGCTCGTAGGGTTCCGTCAAAATCTGTAGGGTTCCCTAGGGGCCCGTAGAGTCCCGTAGATTTCCATAGGGGCCTGTAGGGTTGTGTAAGTGCCTGCAGGGGTTGGTAGGAGCTTGTAGGGTTCCATATGTTTCCGGAGGGTTGTGTAGGGTTCCGTAGGGGCCTGTGGTGTTCCCTAGGGGCCTGTAGAGTCTCATACAGTTCCGTCGGGTCCTGTAGGTTTCCATAAGCGCCCGCAGAGGTCTGAAGGGGCCCGTACTGTTCCGTAAGGATCCACAGGGCTCCGTAGAGCTTCGTAGGTTCCCTAGAGGCCTGTAGAGTACCGCAGGAGCCAGTAGTGTTCTGTAGGGGCCCGTAGGGTTCCTTCCGTAGGGGCTGGCAGTGTTCCGTAGGAGCCTCTAGGGTTGTGTAAGTGCCCGCAGGAGTCTGTAGGAATCCGTGGGATTCTGTAAGGTTCTGGAGGGTTCTGCAGGGTTCCGTAGGGGCCCGTAGAGTTCCGTAGTGGCTGGTAAAGTTCCGTAGGGCCCTGTGGGGTTCTGTATGGACCTGTAGGGTTCCGTAGGGGCCTGCAGGGTTCTGTAAGTGCCCGCAGGTGTCTGTAGGGTTCCGTAGGCACCTGCAGGGTTCTGTAAGTGCCCGCAGGTGTCTGTAGGGTTCCGTAGGCACCTGCAGTGTTCTGTAGGAGCCCATAGGGTTTTAGTGAGGTTCCGTTGTGTTGCTAAGAGTCTTGTAGAGTGCTGTCGGGTCCTGGAGTATTCCAGAGGGGCTCGTAGGGTTCCGTCAAAATCTGTAGGGTTCCCTAGGGGCCCGTAGAGTCCCGTAGATTTCCGTAGGGGCCTCTAGGGTTGTGTAAGTGCCCGCAGGAGTCTGTAGGAATCCGTGGGATTCTGTAAGGTTCTGGAGGGTTCTGCAGGGTTCCGTAGGGGCCCGTAGAGTTCCGTAGTGGCTGGTAAAGTTCCGTAGGGCCCTGTGGGGTTCTGTATGGACCTGTAGGGTTCCGTAGGGGCCTGCAGGGTTCTGTAAGTGCCCGCAGGTGTCTGTAGGGTTCCGTAGGGGTCTGTAGGGTTCCGTAGGCACCTGCAGTGTTCTGTAGGAGCCCATAGGGTTTTAGTGAGGTTCCGTTGTGTTGCTAAGAGTCTTGTAGAGTGCTGTCGGGTCCTGGAGTATTCTGTAGGGTTCCAGAGGGGCTCGTAGGGTTCCGTCAAAATCTGTAGGGTTCCCTAGGGGCCCGTAGAGTCCCGTAGATTTCCGTAGGGGCCTGTAGGGTTGTGTAAGTGCCCGCAGGGGTTGGTAGGAGCTTGTAGGGTGCCATATGTTTCACGAGGGTTGTGTAGGGTTCCGTAGGGGCCTGTGGTGTTCCCTAGGGGCCTGTAGAGTCTCATACAGTTCCGTCGGGTCCTGTAGGTTTCCATAAGCGCCCGCAGAGGTCTGAAGGGGCCCGTACTGTTCCGTAAGGATCCACAGGGCTCCGTAGAGCTTCGTAGGTTCCCTAGAGGCCTGTAGAGTACCGCAGGAGCCAGTAGTGTTCTGTAGGGGCCCGTAGGGTTCCTTCCGTAGGGGCTGGCAGTGTTCCGTAGGGGCCTCTAGGGTTGTGTAAGTGCCCGCAGGAGTCTGTAGGAATCCGTGGGATTCTGTAAGGTTCTGGAGGGTTCTGCAGGGTTCCGTAGGGGCCCGTAGAGTTCCGTAGTGGCTGGTAAAGTTCCGTAGGGCCCTGTGGGGTTCTGTATGGACCTGTAGGGTTCCGTAGGGGCCTGCAGGGTTCTGTAAGTGCCCGCAGGTGTCTGTAGGGTTCCGTAGGCACCTGCAGGGTTCTGTAAGTGCCCGCAGGTGTCTGTAGGGTTCCGTAGGCACCTGCAGTGTTCTGTAGGAGCCCATAGGGTTTTAGTGAGGTTCCGTTGTGTTGCTAAGAGTCTTGTAGAGTGCTGTCGGGTCCTGGAGTATTCTGTAGGGTTCCAGAGGGGCTCGTAGGGTTCCGTCAAAATCTGTAGGGTTCCCTAGGGGCCCGTAGAGTCCCGTAGATTTCCATAGGGGCCTGTAGGGTTGTGTAAGTGCCTGCAGGGGTTGGTAGGAGCTTGTAGGGTTCCATATGTTTCCGGAGGGTTGTGTAGGGTTCCGTAGGGGCCTGTGGTGTTCCCTAGGGGCCTGTAGAGTCTCATACAGTTCCGTAGGGTCCTGTAGGTTTCCATAAGCGCCCGCAGAGGTCTGAAGGGGCCCGTACTGTTCCGTAAGGATCCACAGGGCTCCGTAGAGCTTCGTAGGTTCCCTAGAGGCCTGTAGAGTACCGCAGGAGCCAGTAGTGTTCTGTAGGGGCCCGTAGGGTTCCTTCCGTAGGGGCTGGCAGTGTTCCGTAGGGGCCTCTAGGGTTGTGTAAGTGCCCGCAGGAGTCTGTGGGATTCTGTAAGGTTCCGGAGGGTTCTGCAGGGTTCTGTAGGGGCCAATAGAGTTCCGTAGTGGCTGGTAAAGTTCCGTAGGGCCCTGTGGGGTTCTGTATGGACCTGTAGGGTTCCGTAGGGGCCTGCAGGGTTCTGTAAGTGCCCGCAGGTGTCTGTAGGGTTCCGTAGGGGTCTGTAGGGTTCCGTAGGCACCTGCAGTGTTCTGTAGGAGCCCATAGGGTTTTAGTGAGGTTCCGTTGTGTTGCTAAGAGTCTTGTAGAGTGCTGTCGGGTCCTGGAGTATTCTGTAGGGTTCCAGAGGGGCTCGTAGGGTTCCGTCAAAATCTGTAGGGTTCCCTAGGGGCCCGTAGAGTCCCGTAGATTTCCGTAGGGGCCTGTAGGGTTGTGTAAGTGCCCGCAGGGGTTGGTAGGAGCTTGTAGGGTGCCATATGTTTCACGAGGGTTGTGTAGGGTTCCGTAGGGGCCTGTGGTGTTCCCTAGGGGCCTGTAGAGTCTCATACAGTTCCGTCGGGTCCTGTAGGTTTCCATAAGCGCCCGCAGAGGTCTGAAGGGGCCCGTACTGTTCCGTAAGGATCCACAGGGCTCCGTAGAGCTTCGTAGGTTCCCTAGAGGCCTGTAGAGTACCGCAGGAGCCAGTAGTGTTCTGTAGGGGCCCGTAGGGTTCCTTCCGTAGGGGCTGGCAGTGTTCCGTAGGGGCCTCTAGGGTTGTGTAAGTGCCCGCAGGAGTCTGTAGGAATCCGTGGGATTCTGTAAGGTTCTGGAGGGTTCTGCAGGGTTCCGTAGGGGCCCGTAGAGTTCCGTAGTGGCTGGTAAAGTTCCGTAGGGCCCTGTGGGGTTCTGTATGGACCTGTAGGGTTCCGTAGGGGCCTGCAGGGTTCTGTAAGTGCCCGCAGGTGTCTGTAGGGTTCCGTAGGCACCTGCAGGGTTCTGTAAGTGCCCGCAGGTGTCTGTAGGGTTCCGTAGGCACCTGCAGTGTTCTGTAGGAGCCCATAGGGTTTTAGTGAGGTTCCGTTGTGTTGCTAAGAGTCTTGTAGAGTGCTGTCGGGTCCTGGAGTATTCCAGAGGGGCTCGTAGGGTTCCGTCAAAATCTGTAGGGTTCCCTAGGGGCCCGTAGAGTCCCGTAGATTTCCGTAGGGGCCTCTAGGGTTGTGTAAGTGCCCGCAGGAGTCTGTAGGAATCCGTGGGATTCTGTAAGGTTCTGGAGGGTTCTGCAGGGTTCCGTAGGGGCCCGTAGAGTTCCGTAGTGGCTGGTAAAGTTCCGTAGGGCCCTGTGGGGTTCTGTATGGACCTGTAGGGTTCCGTAGGGGCCTGCAGGGTTCTGTAAGTGCCCGCAGGTGTCTGTAGGGTTCCGTAGGGGTCTGTAGGGTTCCGTAGGCACCTGCAGTGTTCTGTAGGAGCCCATAGGGTTTTAGTGAGGTTCCGTTGTGTTGCTAAGAGTCTTGTAGAGTGCTGTCGGGTCCTGGAGTATTCTGTAGGGTTCCAGAGGGGCTCGTAGGGTTCCGTCAAAATCTGTAGGGTTCCCTAGGGGCCCGTAGAGTCCCGTAGATTTCCGTAGGGGCCTGTAGGGTTGTGTAAGTGCCCGCAGGGGTTGGTAGGAGCTTGTAGGGTGCCATATGTTTCACGAGGGTTGTGTAGGGTTCCGTAGGGGCCTGTGGTGTTCCCTAGGGGCCTGTAGAGTCTCATACAGTTCCGTCGGGTCCTGTAGGTTTCCATAAGCGCCCGCAGAGGTCTGAAGGGGCCCGTACTGTTCCGTAAGGATCCACAGGGCTCCGTAGAGCTTCGTAGGTTCCCTAGAGGCCTGTAGAGTACCGCAGGAGCCAGTAGTGTTCTGTAGGGGCCCGTAGGGTTCCTTCCGTAGGGGCTGGCAGTGTTCCGTAGGGGCCTCTAGGGTTGTGTAAGTGCCCGCAGGAGTCTGTGGGATTCTGTAAGGTTCCGGAGGGTTCTGCAGGGTTCTGTAGGGGCCAATAGAGTTCCGTAGTGGCTGGTAAAGTTCCGTAGGGCCCTGTGGGGTTCTGTATGGACCTGTAGGGTTCCGTAGGGGCCTGCAGGGTTCTGTAAGTGCCCGCAGGTGTCTGTAGGGTTCCGTAGGGGTCTGTAGGGTTCCGTAGGCACCTGCAGTGTTCTGTAGGAGCCCATAGGGTTTTAGTGAGGTTCCGTTGTGTTGCTAAGAGTCTTGTAGAGTGCTGTCGGGTCCTGGAGTATTCTGTAGGGTTCCAGAGGGGCTCGTAGGGTTCCGTCAAAATCTGTAGGGTTCCCTAGGGGCCCGTAGAGTCCCGTAGATTTCCGTAGGGGCCTGTAGGGTTGTGTAAGTGCCCGCAGGGGTTGGTAGGAGCTTGTAGGGTGCCATATGTTTCACGAGGGTTGTGTAGGGTTCCGTAGGGGCCTGTGGTGTTCCCTAGGGGCCTGTAGAGTCTCATACAGTTCCGTCGGGTCCTGTAGGTTTCCATAAGCGCCCGCAGAGGTCTGAAGGGGCCCGTACTGTTCCGTAAGGATCCACAGGGCTCCGTAGAGCTTCGTAGGTTCCCTAGAGGCCTGTAGAGTACCGCAGGAGCCAGTAGTGTTCTGTAGGGGCCCGTAGGGTTCCTTCCGTAGGGGCTGGCAGTGTTCCGTAGGGGCCTCTAGGGTTGTGTAAGTGCCCGCAGGAGTCTGTAGGAATCCGTGGGATTCTGTAAGGTTCTGGAGGGTTCTGCAGGGTTCCGTAGGGGCCCGTAGAGTTCCGTAGTGGCTGGTAAAGTTCCGTAGGGCCCTGTGGGGTTCTGTATGGACCTGTAGGGTTCCGTAGGGGCCTGCAGGGTTCTGTAAGTGCCCGCAGGTGTCTGTAGGGTTCCGTAGGCACCTGCAGGGTTCTGTAAGTGCCCGCAGGTGTCTGTAGGGTTCCGTAGGCACCTGCAGTGTTCTGTAGGAGCCCATAGGGTTTTAGTGAGGTTCCGTTGTGTTGCTAAGAGTCTTGTAGAGTGCTGTCGGGTCCTGGAGTATTCCAGAGGGGCTCGTAGGGTTCCGTCAAAATCTGTAGGGTTCCCTAGGGGCCCGTAGAGTCCCGTAGATTTCCGTAGGGGCCTCTAGGGTTGTGTAAGTGCCCGCAGGAGTCTGTAGGAATCCGTGGGATTCTGTAAGGTTCTGGAGGGTTCTGCAGGGTTCCGTAGGGGCCCGTAGAGTTCCGTAGTGGCTGGTAAAGTTCCGTAGGGCCCTGTGGGGTTCTGTATGGACCTGTAGGGTTCCGTAGGGGCCTGCAGGGTTCTGTAAGTGCCCGCAGGTGTCTGTAGGGTTCCGTAGGGGTCTGTAGGGTTCCGTAGGCACCTGCAGTGTTCTGTAGGAGCCCATAGGGTTTTAGTGAGGTTCCGTTGTGTTGCTAAGAGTCTTGTAGAGTGCTGTCGGGTCCTGGAGTATTCTGTAGGGTTCCAGAGGGGCTCGTAGGGTTCCGTCAAAATCTGTAGGGTTCCCTAGGGGCCCGTAGAGTCCCGTAGATTTCCGTAGGGGCCTGTAGGGTTGTGTAAGTGCCCGCAGGGGTTGGTAGGAGCTTGTAGGGTGCCATATGTTTCACGAGGGTTGTGTAGGGTTCCGTAGGGGCCTGTGGTGTTCCCTAGGGGCCTGTAGAGTCTCATACAGTTCCGTCGGGTCCTGTAGGTTTCCATAAGCGCCCGCAGAGGTCTGAAGGGGCCCGTACTGTTCCGTAAGGATCCACAGGGCTCCGTAGAGCTTCGTAGGTTCCCTAGAGGCCTGTAGAGTACCGCAGGAGCCAGTAGTGTTCTGTAGGGGCCCGTAGGGTTCCTTCCGTAGGGGCTGGCAGTGTTCCGTAGGGGCCTCTAGGGTTGTGTAAGTGCCCGCAGGAGTCTGTAGGAATCCGTGGGATTCTGTAAGGTTCTGGAGGGTTCTGCAGGGTTCCGTAGGGGCCCGTAGAGTTCCGTAGTGGCTGGTAAAGTTCCGTAGGGCCCTGTGGGGTTCTGTATGGACCTGTAGGGTTCCGTAGGGGCCTGCAGGGTTCTGTAAGTGCCCGCAGGTGTCTGTAGGGTTCCGTAGGCACCTGCAGGGTTCTGTAAGTGCCCGCAGGTGTCTGTAGGGTTCCGTAGGCACCTGCAGTGTTCTGTAGGAGCCCATAGGGTTTTAGTGAGGTTCCGTTGTGTTGCTAAGAGTCTTGTAGAGTGCTGTCGGGTCCTGGAGTATTCTGTAGGGTTCCAGAGGGGCTCGTAGGGTTCCGTCAAAATCTGTAGGGTTCCCTAGGGGCCCGTAGAGTCCCGTAGATTTCCATAGGGGCCTGTAGGGTTGTGTAAGTGCCTGCAGGGGTTGGTAGGAGCTTGTAGGGTGCCATATGTTTCCGGAGGGTTGTGTAGGGTTCCGTAGGGGCCTGTGGTGTTCCCTAGGGGCCTGTAGAGTCTCATACAGTTCCGTAGGGTCCTGTAGGTTTCCATAAGCGCCCGCAGAGGTCTGAAGGGGCCCGTACTGTTCCGTAAGGATCCACAGGGCTCCGTAGAGCTTCGTAGGTTCCCTAGAGGCCTGTAGAGTACCGCAGGAGCCAGTAGTGTTCTGTAGGGGCCCGTAGGGTTCCTTCCGTAGGGGCTGGCAGTGTTCCGTAGGGGCCTCTAGGGTTGTGTAAGTGCCCGCAGGAGTCTGTGGGATTCTGTAAGGTTCCGGAGGGTTCTGCAGGGTTCTGTAGGGGCCAATAGAGTTCCGTAGTGGCTGGTAAAGTTCCGTAGGGCCCTGTGGGGTTCTGTATGGACCTGTAGGGTTCCGTAGGGGCCTGCAGGGTTCTGTAAGTGCCCGCAGGTGTCTGTAGGGTTCCGTAGGGGTCTGTAGGGTTCCGTAGGCACCTGCAGTGTTCTGTAGGAGCCCATAGGGTTTTAGTGAGGTTCCGTTGTGTTGCTAAGAGTCTTGTAGAGTGCTGTCGGGTCCTGGAGTATTCTGTAGGGTTCCAGAGGGGCTCGTAGGGTTCCGTCAAAATCTGTAGGGTTCCCTAGGGGCCCGTAGAGTCCCGTAGATTTCCGTAGGGGCCTGTAGGGTTGTGTAAGTGCCCGCAGGGGTTGGTAGGAGCTTGTAGGGTGCCATATGTTTCACGAGGGTTGTGTAGGGTTCCGTAGGGGCCTGTGGTGTTCCCTAGGGGCCTGTAGAGTCTCATACAGTTCCGTCGGGTCCTGTAGGTTTCCATAAGCGCCCGCAGAGGTCTGAAGGGGCCCGTACTGTTCCGTAAGGATCCACAGGGCTCCGTAGAGCTTCGTAGGTTCCCTAGAGGCCTGTAGAGTACCGCAGGAGCCAGTAGTGTTCTGTAGGGGCCCGTAGGGTTCCTTCCGTAGGGGCTGGCAGTGTTCCGTAGGGGCCTCTAGGGTTGTGTAAGTGCCCGCAGGAGTCTGTAGGAATCCGTGGGATTCTGTAAGGTTCTGGAGGGTTCTGCAGGGTTCCGTAGGGGCCCGTAGAGTTCCGTAGTGGCTGGTAAAGTTCCGTAGGGCCCTGTGGGGTTCTGTATGGACCTGTAGGGTTCCGTAGGGGCCTGCAGGGTTCTGTAAGTGCCCGCAGGTGTCTGTAGGGTTCCGTAGGCACCTGCAGGGTTCTGTAAGTGCCCGCAGGTGTCTGTAGGGTTCCGTAGGCACCTGCAGTGTTCTGTAGGAGCCCATAGGGTTTTAGTGAGGTTCCGTTGTGTTGCTAAGAGTCTTGTAGAGTGCTGTCGGGTCCTGGAGTATTCCAGAGGGGCTCGTAGGGTTCCGTCAAAATCTGTAGGGTTCCCTAGGGGCCCGTAGAGTCCCGTAGATTTCCGTAGGGGCCTCTAGGGTTGTGTAAGTGCCCGCAGGAGTCTGTAGGAATCCGTGGGATTCTGTAAGGTTCTGGAGGGTTCTGCAGGGTTCCGTAGGGGCCCGTAGAGTTCCGTAGTGGCTGGTAAAGTTCCGTAGGGCCCTGTGGGGTTCTGTATGGACCTGTAGGGTTCCGTAGGGGCCTGCAGGGTTCTGTAGGAGCCCATAGGGTTTTAGTGAGGTTCCGTTGTGTTGCTAAGAGTCTTGTAGAGTGCTGTCGGGTCCTGGAGTATTCCAGAGGGGCTCGTAGGGTTCCGTCAAAATCTGTAGGGTTCCCTAGGGGCCCGTAGAGTCCCGTAGATTTCCGTAGGGGCCTGTAGGGTTGTGTAAGTGCCCGCAGGGGTTGGTAGGAGCTTGTAGGGTGCCATATGTTTCCGGAGGGTTGTGTAGGGTTCCGTAGGGGCCTGTGGTGTTCCCTAGGGGCCTGTAGAGTCTCATACAGTTCCGTCGGGTCCTGTAGGTTTCCATAAGCGCCCGCAGAGGTCTGAAGGGGCCCGTACTGTTCCGTAAGGATCCACAGGGCTCCGTAGAGCTTCGTAGGTTCCCTAGAGGCCTGTAGAGTACCGCAGGAGCCAGTAGTGTTCTGTAGGGGCCCGTAGGGTTCCTTCCGTAGGGGCTGGCAGTGTTCCGTAGGGGCCTCTAGGGTTGTGTAAGTGCCCGCAGGAGTCTGTAGGAATCCGTGGGATTGTGTAAGGTTCTGGAGGGTTCTGCAGGGTTCCGTAGGGGCCCGTAGAGTTCCGTAGTGGCTGGTAAAGTTCCGTAGGGCCCTGTGGGGTTCTGTATGGACCTGTAGGGTTCCGTAGGGGCCTGCAGGGTTCTGTAAGTGCCCGCAGGTGTCTGTAGGGTTCCGTAGGGGTCTGTAGGGTTCCGTAGGCACCTGCAGTGTTCTGTAGGAGCCCATAGGGTTTTAGTGAGGTTCCGTTGTGTTGCTAAGAGTCTTGTAGAGTGCTGTCGGGTCCTGGAGTATTCTGTAGGGTTCCAGAGGGGCTCGTAGGGTTCCGTCAAAATCTGTAGGGTTCCCTAGGGGCCCGTAGAGTCCCGTAGATTTCCGTAGGGGCCTGTAGGGTTGTGTAAGCACCTGCAGGGGTTGGTAGGAGCTTGTAGGGTGCCATATGTTTCACGAGGGTTGTGTAGGGTTCCGTAGGGGCCTGTGGTGTTCCCTAGGGGCCTGTAGAGTCTCATACAGTTCCGTCGGGTCCTGTAGATTTCCATAAGCGCCCGCAGAGGTCTGAAGGGGCCCGTACGGTTCCGTAAGGATCCACAGTGTTCCGTAGAGCTTCGTAGGTTCCCTAGAGGCCTGTAGAGTACCGCAGGAGCCAGTAGTGTTCTGTAGGGGCCCGTAGGGTTCCTTCCATAGGGGCTGGCAGTGTTCCGTAGGAGCTTCTAGGGTTGTGTAAGTGCCCGCAGGAGTCTGTAGGAGTCCATGGGATTCTGTAAGGTTCTGGAGGGTTCTGCAGGGTTCCGTAGGGGCCCGTAGAGTTCCGTAGTGGCTGGTAAAGTTCCCTAGGGCCCTGTACCGTTCCGTAACTGCCTGCAAGGGTCTTTAGGCTTCCGTAGGGGCTGGTAGGGTTCCATAAAGTTCCGTGGGTTCCTGCAGAGTTCTGCAAGTGCCCGCAAGGGCCTGTAGGGTCCCACAGTGTTTCTGTCAGGTTCCGAAAAGTTCCGTAGGGGCCATAGGTTTCCGTAGTGGCTGGTAGTATTCCGTAGGGGTCTGTAGGGTTCCGTAGGCACCTGCAGTGTTCTGTAGGAGCCCATAGGGTTTTAGTGAGGTTCCGTTGTGTCGCTAAGGGTCTTGTAGAGTGCTGTCGGGTCCTGGAGTATTCTGTAGGGTGCCAGAGGGGCTCGTAGGGTTCCGTCAAAATCTGTAGGGTTCCCTAGGGGCCCGTAGAGTCCCGTAGGTTTCCGTAGGGACCTGTAGGGTTGTGTAAGTGCCTGCAGGGGTTGGTAGGAGCTTGTAGGGTTCCATAAGTTTCCAGAGGGTTGTGTAGGGTTCCGTAGGGGCCGGTGGTGTTCCCTAGGGGCCTGTAGAGTCTCGTACGGTTCCGTAGGGGCCTGTGGTGTTCCCTAGGGGCCTGTAGAGTCTCGTACAGTTCTGTAGGGTCCTGTAGGTTTCCATAAGCAGCCGCAGAGGTCTGAAGGGGCCCGTACTGTTCCGTAAGGATCCACAGAGCTCCGTAGAGCTTCGTAGGTTCCCTAGAGGCCTGTAGAGTACCGCAGGAGCCAGTAGTGTTCTGTAGGGGCCCGTAGGGTTCCTTCCGTAGGGGCTGGCAGTGTTCCGTAGGAGCCTCTAGGGTTGTGTAAGTGCCCGCAGGAGTCTGTGGGATTCTGTAAGGTTCCGGAGGGTTCTGCAGGGTTCTGTAGGGGCCCGTAGAGTTCCGTAGTGGCTGGTAAAGTTCCGTAGGGCCCTGTGGGGTTCTGTATGGACCTGTAGGGTTCCGTAGGGGCCTGCAGGGTTCTGTAGGAGCCCATAGGGTTTTAGTGAGGTTCCGTTGTGTTGCTAAGAGTCTTGTAGAGTGCTGTCTGTTCCTGGAGTATTCCAGAGGGGCTCGTAGGGTTCCGTCAAAATCTGTAGGGTTCCCTAGGGGCCCGTAGAGTCCCGTAGGTTTCCATAGGGGCCTGTAGGGTTGTGTAAGTGCCCGCAGGGGTTGGTAGGAGCTTGTAGGGTGCCATATGTTTCCGGAGGGTTGTGTAGGGTTCCGTAGGGGCCTGTGGTGTTCCCTAGGGGCCTGTAGAGTCTCATACAGTTCCGTAGGGTCCTGTAGGTTTCCATAAGCGCCCGCAGAGGTCTGAAGGGGCCCGTACTGTTCCGTAAGGATCCACAGGGCTCCGTAGAGCTTCGTAGGTTCCCTAGAGGCCTGTAGAGTACCGCAGGAGCCAGTAGTGTTCTGTAGGGGCCCGTAGGGTTCCTTCCGTAGGGGCTGGCAGTGTTCCGTAGGGGCCTCTAGGGTTGTGTAAGTGCCCGCAGGAGTCTGTAGGAATCCGTGGGATTCTGTAAGGTTCTGGAGGGTTCTGCAGGGTTCCGTAGGGGCCCGTAGAGTTCCGTAGTGGCTGGTAAAGTTCCGTAGGGCCCTGTGGGGTTCTGTATGGACCTGTAGGGTTCCGTAGGGGCCTGCAGGGTTCTGTAAGTGCCCGCAGGTGTCTGTAGGGTTCCGTAGGCACCTGCAGGGTTCTGTAAGTGCCCGCAGGTGTCTGTAGGGTTCCGTAGGGGTCTGTAGGGTTCCGTAAGTGCCCGCAGGTGTCTGTAGGGTTCCGTAGGCACCTGCAGTGTTCTGTAGGAGCCCATAGGGTTTTAGTGAGGTTCCGTTGTGTTGCTAAGAGTCTTGTAGAGTGCTGTCGGGTCCTGGAGTATTCTGTAGGGTTCCAGAGGGGCTCGTAGGGTTCCGTCAAAATCTGTAGGGTTCCCTAGGGGCCCGTAGAGTCCCGTAGGTTTCCATAGGGGCCTGTAGGGTTGTGTAAGTGCCCGCAGGGGTTGGTAGGAGCTTGTAGGGTGCCATATGTTTCCGGAGGGTTGTGTAGGGTTCCGTAGGGGCCTGTGGTGTTCCCTAGGGGCCTGTAGAGTCTCATACAGTTCCGTAGGGTCCTGTAGGTTTCCATAAGCGCCCGCAGAGGTCTGAAGGGGCCCGTACTGTTCCGTAAGGATCCACAGGGCTCCGTAGAGCTTCGTAGGTTCCCTAGAGGCCTGTAGAGTACCGCAGGAGCCAGTAGTGTTCTGTAGGGGCCCGTAGGGTTCCTTCCGTAGGGGCTGGCAGTGTTCCGTAGGGGCCTCTAGGGTTGTGTAAGTGCCCGCAGGAGTCTGTGGGATTCTGTAAGGTTCCGGAGGGTTCTGCAGGGTTCTGTAGGGGCCAATAGAGTTCCGTAGTGGCTGGTAAAGTTCCGTAGGGCCCTGTGGGGTTCTGTATGGACCTGTAGGGTTCCGTAGGGGCCTGCAGGGTTCTGTAAGTGCCCGCAGGTGTCTGTAGGGTTCCGTAGGGGTCTGTAGGGTTCCGTAGGCACCTGCAGTGTTCTGTAGGAGCCCATAGGGTTTTAGTGAGGTTCCGTTGTGTTGCTAAGAGTCTTGTAGAGTGCTGTCGGGTCCTGGAGTATTCTGTAGAGTTCCAGAGGGGCTCGTAGGGTTCCGTCAAAATCTGTAGGGTTCCCTAGGGGCCCGTAGAGTCCCGTAGATTTCCGTAGGGGCCTGTAGGGTTGTGTAAGTGCCCGCAGGGGTTGGTAGGAGCTTGTAGGGTGCCATATGTTTCCGGAGGGTTGTGTAGGGTTCCGTAGGGGCCTGTGGTGTTCCCTAGGGGCCTGTAGAGTCTCATACAGTTCCGTCGGGTCCTGTAGGTTTCCATAAGCGCCCGCAGAGGTCTGAAGGGGCCCGTACTGTTCCGTAAGGATCCACAGGGCTCCGTAGAGCTTCGTAGGTTCCCTAGAGGCCTGTAGAGTACCGCAGGAGCCAGTAGTGTTCTGTAGGGGCCCGTAGGGTTCCTTCCGTAGGGGCTGGCAGTGTTCCGTAGGGGCCTCTAGGGTTGTGTAAGTGCCCGCAGGAGTCTGTAGGAATCCGTGGGATTCTGTAAGGTTCTGGAGGGTTCTGCAGGGTTCCGTAGGGGCCCGTAGAGTTCCGTAGTGGCTGGTAAAGTTCCATAGGGCCCTGTGGGGTTCTGTATGGACCTGTAGGGTTCCGTAGGGGCCTGCAGGGTTCTGTAAGTGCCCGCAGGTGTCTGTAGGGTTCCGTAGGCACCTGCAGGGTTCTGTAAGTGCCCGCAGGTGTCTGTAGGGTTCCGTAGGCACCTGCAGGGTTCTGTAAGTGCCCGCAGGTGTCTGTAGGGTTCCGTAGGCACCTGCAGTGTTCTGTAGGAGCCCATAGGGTTTTAGTGAGGTTCCGTTGTGTTGCTAAGAGTCTTGTAGAGTGCTGTCGGGTCCTGGAGTATTCTGTAGGGTTCCAGAGGGGCTCGTAGGGTTCCGTCAAAATCTGTAGGGTTCCCTAGGGGCCCGTAGAGTCCCGTAGATTTCCATAGGGGCCTGTAGGGTTGTGTAAGTGCCTGCAGGGGTTGGTAGGAGCTTGTAGGGTGCCATATGTTTCCGGAGGGTTGTGTAGGGTTCCGTAGGGGCCTGTGGTGTTCCCTAGGGGCCTGTAGAGTCTCATACAGTTCCGTAGGGTCCTGTAGGTTTCCATAAGCGCCCGCAGAGGTCTGAAGGGGCCCGTACTGTTCCGTAAGGATCCACAGGGCTCCGTAGAGCTTCGTAGGTTCCCTAGAGGCCTGTAGAGTACCGCAGGAGCCAGTAGTGTTCTGTAGGGGCCCGTAGGGTTCCTTCCGTAGGGGCTGGCAGTGTTCCGTAGGGGCCTCTAGGGTTGTGTAAGTGCCCGCAGGAGTCTGTGGGATTCTGTAAGGTTCCGGAGGGTTCTGCAGGGTTCTGTAGGGGCCAATAGAGTTCCGTAGTGGCTGGTAAAGTTCCGTAGGGCCCTGTGGGGTTCTGTATGGACCTGTAGGGTTCCGTAGGGGCCTGCAGGGTTCCGTAGGCACCTGCAGTGTTCTGTAGGAGCCCATAGGGTTTTAGTGAGGTTCCGTTGTGTTGCTAAGAGTCTTGTAGAGTGCTGTCGGGTCCTGGAGTATTCTGTAGGGTTCCAGAGGGGCTCGTAGGGTTCCGTCAAAATCTGTAGGGTTCCCTAGGGGCCCGTAGAGTCCCGTAGATTTCCGTAGGGGCCTGTCGGGTTGTGTAAGGGCCCGCAGGGGTTGGTAGGAGCTTGTAGGGTGCCATATGTTTCACGAGGGTTGTGTAGGGTTCCGTAGGGGCCTGTGGTGTTCCCTAGGGGCCTGTAGAGTCTCATACAGTTCCGTAGGGTCCTGTAGGTTTCCATAAGCGCCCGCAGAGGTCTGAAGGGGCCTGTACTGTTCCGTAAGGATCCACAGTGTTCCGTAGAGCTTCGTAGGTTCCCTAGAGGCCTGTAGAGTACCGCAGGAGCCAGTAGTGTTCTGTAGGGGCCCGTAGGGTTCCTTCCGTAGGGGCTGGCAGTGTTCCGTAGGAGCCTCTAGGGTTGTGTAAGTGCCCGCAGGAGTCTGTGGGATTCTGTAAGGTTCCGGAGGGTTCTGCAGGGTTCTGTAGGGGCCCGTAGAGTTCCGTAGTGGCTGGTAAAGTTCCGTAGGGCCCTGTGGGGTTCTGTATGGACCTGTAGGGTTCCGTAGGGGCCTGCAGGGTTCTGTAGGAGCCCATAGGGTTTTAGTGAGGTTCCGTTGTGTTGCTAAGAGTCTTGTAGAGTGCTGTCTGTTCCTGGAGTATTCCAGAGGGGCTCGTAGGGTTCCGTCAAAATCTGTAGGGTTCCCTAGGGGCCCGTAGAGTCCCGTAGATTTCCGTAGGGACCTGTAGGGTTGTGTAAGTGCCCGCAGGGGTTGGTAGGAGCTTGTAGGGTGCCATATGTTTCCAGAGGGTTGTGTAGGGTTCCGTAGGGGCCTGTGGTGTTCCCTAGGGGCCTGTAGAGTCTCATACAGTTCCGTAGGGTCCTGTAGGTTTCCATAAGCGCCCGCAGAGGTCTGAAGGGGCCCGTACTGTTCCGTAAGGATCCACAGAGCTCCGTAGAGCTTCGTAGGTTCCCTAGAGGCCTGTAGAGTACCGCAGGAGCCAGTAGTGTTCTGTAGGGGCCCGTAGGGTTCCTTCCATAGGGGCTGGCAGTGTTCCGTAGGGGCCTCTAGGGTTGTGTAAGTGCCCGCAGGAGTCTGTAGGAATCCGTGGGATTCTGTAAGGTTCTGGAGGGTTCTGCAGGGTTCCGTAGGGGCCCGTAGAGTTCCGTAGTGGCTGGTAAAGTTCCGTAGGGCCCTGTGGGGTTCTGTATGGACCTGTAGGGTTCCGTAGGGGCCTGCAGGGTTCTGTAAGTGCCCGCAGGTGTCTGTAGGGTTCCGTAGGCACCTGCAGTGTTCTGTAGGAGCCCATAGGGTTTTAGTGAGGTTCCGTTGTGTTGCTAAGAGTCTTGTAGAGTGCTGTCGGGTCCTGGAGTATTCTGTAGGGTTCCAGAGGGGCTCGTAGGGTTCCGTCAAAATCTGTAGGGTTCCCTAGGGGCCCATAGAGTCCCGTAGATTTCCATAGGGGCCTGTAGGGTTGTGTAAGTGCCCGCAGGGGTTGGTAGGAGCTTGTAGGGTGCCATATGTTTCACGAGGGTTGTGTAGGGTTCCGTAGGGGCCTGTGGTGTTCCCTAGGGGCCTGTAGAGTCTCATACAGTTCCGTAGGGTCCTGTAGGTTTCCATAAGCGCCCGCAGAGGTCTGAAGGGGCCCGTACGGTTCCGTAAGGATCCACAGTGTTCCGTAGAGCTTCGTAGGTTCCCTAGAGGCCTGTAGAGTACCGCAGGAGCCAGTAGTGTTCTGTAGGGGCCCGTAGGGTTCCTTCCATAGGGGCTGGCAGTGTTCCGTAGGAGCTTCTAGGGTTGTGTAAGTGCCCGCAGGAGTCTGTAGGAGTCCATGGGATTCTGTAAGGTTCTGGAGGGTTCTGCAGGGTTCCGTAGGGGCCCGTAGAGTTCCGTAGTGGCCGGTAAAGTTCCGTAGTGGCCGGTAAATTTCCGTAGGGCCCTGTACCGTTCCGTAACTGCCTGCAAGGGTCTTTAGGCTTCCGTAGGGGCTGGTAGGGTTCCATAAAGTTCCGTGGGTTCCTGCAGAGTTCTGCAAGTGCCCGCAAGGGCCTGTAGGGTCCCACAGTGTTTCTGTCAGGTTCCGAAAAGTTCCGTAGGGGCCATAGGTTTCCGTAGTGGCTGGTAGTATTCCGTAGGGGTCTGTAGGGTTCCGTAGGCACCTGCAGTGTTCTGTAGGAGCCCATAGGGTTTTAGTGAGGTTCCGTTGTGTCGCTAAGGGTCTTGTAGAGTGCTGTCGGGTCCTGGAGTATTCTGTAGGGTGCCAGAGGGGCTCGTAGGGTTCCGTCAAAATCTGTAGGGTTCCCTAGGGGCCCGTAGAGTCCCGTAGGTTTCCGTAGGGACCTGTAGGGTTGTGTAAGTGCCTGCAGGGGTTGGTAGGAGCTTGTAGGGTTCCATAAGTTTCCAGAGGGTTGTGTAGGGTTCCGTAGGGGCCGGTGGTGTTCCCTAGGGGCCTGTAGAGTCTCGTATGGTTCCGTAGGGGCCTGTGGTGTTCCCTAGGGGCCTGTAGAGTCTCGTACAGTTCCGTAGGGTCCTGTAGGTTTCCATAAGCAGCCGCAGAGGTCTGAAGGGGCCCGTACTGTTCCGTAAGGATCCACAGAGCTCCGTAGAGCTTCGTAGGTTCCCTAGAGGCCTGTAGAGTACCGCAGGAGCCAGTAGTGTTCTGTAGGGGCCCGTAGGGTTCCTTCCGTAGGGGCTGGCAGTGTTCCGTAGGAGCCTCTAGGGTTGTGTAAGTGCCCGCAGGAGTCTGTGGGATTCTGTAAGGTTCCGGAGGGTTCTGCAGGGTTCTGTAGGGGCCCGTAGAGTTCCGTAGTGGCTGGTAAAGTTCCGTAGGGCCCTGTGGGGTTCTGTATGGACCTGTAGGGTTCCGTAGGGGCCTGCAGGGTTCTGTAGGAGCCCATAGGGTTTTAGTGAGGTTCCGTTGTGTTGCTAAGAGTCTTGTAGAGTGCTGTCGGGTCCTGGAGTATTCCAGAGGGGCTCGTAGGGTTCCGTCAAAATCTGTAGGGTTCCCTAGGGGCCCGTAGAGTCCCGTAGATTTCCGTAGGGGCCTGTCGGGTTGTGTAAGTGCCCGCAGGGGTTGGTAGGAGCTTGTAGGGTGCCATATGTTTCCGGAGGGTTGTGTAGGGTTCCGTAGGGGCCTGTGGTGTTCCCTAGGGGCCTGTAGAGTCTCATACAGTTCCGTAGGGTCCTGTAGGTTTCCATAAGCGCCCGCAGAGGTCTGAAGGGGCCCGTACTGTTCCGTAAGGATCCACAGGGCTCCGTAGAGCTTCGTAGGTTCCCTAGAGGCCTGTAGAGTACCGCAGGAGCCAGTAGTGTTCTGTAGGGGCCCGTAGGGTTCCTTCCGTAGGGGCTGGCAGTGTTCCGTAGGGGCCTCTAGGGTTGTGTAAGTGCCCGCAGGAGTCTGTGGGATTCTGTAAGGTTCCGGAGGGTTCTGCAGGGTTCTGTAGGGGCCAATAGAGTTCCGTAGTGGCTGGTAAAGTTCCGTAGGGCCCTGTGGGGTTCTGTATGGACCTGTAGGGTTCCGTAGGGGCCTGCAGGGTTCTGTAAGTGCCCGCAGGTGTCTGTAGGGTTCCGTAGGGGTCTGTAGGGTTCCGTAGGCACCTGCAGTGTTCTGTAGGAGCCCATAGGGTTTTAGTGAGGTTCCGTTGTGTTGCTAAGAGTCTTGTAGAGTGCTGTCGGGTCCTGGAGTATTCTGTAGGGTTCCAGAGGGGCTCGTAGGGTTCCATCAAAATCTGTAGGGTTCCCTAGGGGCCCGTAGAGTCCCGTAGATTTCCGTAGGGGCCTGTAGGGTTGTGTAAGTGCCCGCAGGGGTTGGTAGGAGCTTGTAGGGTGCCATATGTTTCACGAGGGTTGTGTAGGGTTCCGTAGGGGCCTGTGGTGTTCCCTAGGGGCCTGTAGAGTCTCATACAGTTCCGTAGGGTCCTGTAGGTTTCCATAAGCGCCCGCAGAGGTCTGAAGGGGCCCGTACTGTTCCGTAAGGATCCACAGTGTTCCGTAGAGCTTCGTAGGTTCCCTAGAGGCCTGTAGAGTACCGCAGGAGCCAGTAGTGTTCTGTAGGGGCCCGTAGGGTTCCTTCCGTAGGGGCTGGCAGTGTTCCGTAGGAGCCTCTAGGGTTGTGTAAGTGCCCGCAGGAGTCTGTGGGATTCTGTAAGGTTCCGGAGGGTTCTGCAGGGTTCTGTAGGGGCCCGTAGAGTTCCGTAGTGGCTGGTAAAGTTCCGTAGGGCCCTGTGGGGTTCTGTATGGACCTGTAGGGTTCCGTAGGGGCCTGCAGGGTTCTGTAGGAGCCCATAGGGTTTTAGTGAGGTTCCGTTGTGTTGCTAAGAGTCTTGTAGAGTGCTGTCTGTTCCTGGAGTATTCCAGAGGGGCTCGTAGGGTTCCGTCAAAATCTGTAGGGTTCCCTAGGGGCCCGTAGAGTCCCGTAGATTTCCGTAGGGACCTGTAGGGTTGTGTAAGTGCCCGCAGGGGTTGGTAGGAGCTTGTAGGGTGCCATATGTTTCCAGAGGGTTGTGTAGGGTTCCGTAGGGGCCTGTGGTGTTCCCTAGGGGCCTGTAGAGTCTCATACAGTTCCGTAGGGTCCTGTAGGTTTCCATAAGCGCCCGCAGAGGTCTGAAGGGGCCCGTACTGTTCCGTAAGGATCCACAGGGCTCCGTAGAGCTTCGTAGGTTCCCTAGAGGCCTGTAGAGTACCGCAGGAGCCAGTAGTGTTCTGTAGGGGCCCGTAGGGTTCCTTCCGTAGGGGCTGGCAGTGTTCCGTAGGGGCCTCTAGGGTTGTGTAAGTGCCCGCAGGAGTCTGTAGGAATCCGTGGGATTCTGTAAGTTTCTGGAGGGTTCTGCAGGGTTCCGTAGGGGCCCGTAGAGTTCCGTAGTGGCTGGTAAAGTTCCGTAGGGCCCTGTGGGGTTCTGTATGGACCTGTAGGGTTCCGTAGGGGCCTGCAGGGTTCTGTAAGTGCCCGCAGGTGTCTGTAGGGTTCCGTAGGCACCTGCAGGGTTCTGTAAGTGCCCGCAGGTGTCTGTAGGGTTCCGTAGGCACCTGCAGGGTTCTGTAAGTGCCCGCAGGTGTCTGTAGGGTTCCGTAGGCACCTGCAGTGTTCTGTAGGAGCCCATAGGGTTTTAGTGAGGTTCCGTTGTGTTGCTAAGAGTCTTGTAGAGTGCTGTCGGGTCCTGGAGTATTCTGTAGGGTTCCAGAGGGGCTCGTAGGGTTCCGTCAAAATCTGTAGGGTTCCCTAGGGGCCCATAGAGTCCCGTAGATTTCCGTAGGGGCCTGTAGGGTTGTGTAAGTGCCCACAGGGGTTGGTAGGAGCTTGTAGGGTGCCATATGTTTCACGAGGTTTGTGTAGGGTTCCGTAGGGGCCTGTGGTGTTCCCTAGGGGCCTGTAGAGTCTCATACAGTTCCGTAGGGTCCTGTAGGTTTCCATAAGCGCCCGCAGAGGTCTGAAGGGGCCCGTACGGTTCCGTAAGGATCCACAGTGTTCCGTAGAGCTTCGTAGGTTCCCTAGAGGCCTGTAGAGTACCGCAGGAGCCAGTAGTGTTCTGTAGGGGCCCGTAGGGTTCCTTCCATAGGGGCTGGCAGTGTTCCGTAGGAGCTTCTAGGGTTGTGTAAGTGCCCGCAGGAGTCTGTAGGAGTCCATGGGATTCTGTAAGGTTCTGGAGGGTTCTGCAGGGTTCCGTAGGGGCCCGTAGAGTTCCGTAGTGGCCGGTAAAGTTCCGTAGGGCCCTGTACCGTTCCGTAACTGCCTGCAAGGGTCTTTAGGCTTCCGTAGGGGCTGGTAGGGTTCCATAAAGTTCCGTGGGTTCCTGCAGAGTTCTGCAAGTGCCCGCAAGGGCCTGTAGGGTCCCACAGTGTTTCTGTCAGGTTCCGAAAAGTTCCGTAGGGGCCATAGGTTTCCGTAGTGGCTGGTAGTATTCCGTAGGGGTCTGTAGGGTTCCGTAGGCACCTGCAGTGTTCTGTAGGAGCCCATAGGGTTTTAGTGAGGTTCCGTTGTGTCGCTAAGGGTCTTGTAGAGTGCTGTCGGGTCCTGGAGTATTCTGTAGGGTGCCAGAGGGGCTCGTAGGGTTCCGTCAAAATCTGTAGGGTTCCCTAGGGGCCCGTAGAGTCCCGTAGGTTTCCGTAGGGACCTGTAGGGTTGTGTAAGTGCCTGCAGGGGTTGGTAGGAGCTTGTAGGGTTCCATAAGTTTCCAGAGGGTTGTGTAGGGTTCCGTAGGGGCCGGTGGTGTTCCCTAGGGGCCTGTAGAGTCTCGTACGGTTCCGTAGGGGCCTGTGGTGTTCCCTAGGGGCCTGTAGAGTCTCGTACAGTTCCGTAGGGTCCTGTAGGTTTCCATAAGCAGCCGCAGAGGTCTGAAGGGGCCCGTACTGTTCCGTAAGGATCCACAGAGCTCCGTAGAGCTTCGTAGGTTCCCTAGAGGCCTGTAGAGTACCGCAGGAGCCAGTAGTGTTCTGTAGGGGCCCGTAGGGTTCCTTCCGTAGGGGCTGGCAGTGTTCCGTAGGAGCCTCTAGGGTTGTGTAAGTGCCCGCAGGAGTCTGTGGGATTCTGTAAGGTTCCGGAGGGTTCTGCAGGGTTCTGTAGGGGCCCGTAGAGTTCTGTAGTGGCTGGTAAAGTTCCGTAGGGCCCTGTGGGGTTCTGTATGGACCTGTAGGGTTCCGTAGGGGCCTGCAGGGTTCTGTAAGTGCCCGCAGGTGTCTGTAGGGTTCCGTAGGCACCTGCAGGGTTCTGTAAGTGCCCGCAGGTGTCTGTAGGGTTCCGTAGGCACCTGCAGGGTTCTGTAAGTGCCCGCAGGTGTCTGTAGGGTTCCGTAGGCACCTGCAGTGTTCTGTAGGAGCCCATAGGGTTTTAGTGAGGTTCCGTTGTGTTGCTAAGAGTCTTGTAGAGTGCTGTCGGGTCCTGGAGTATTCTGTAGGGTTCCAGAGGGGCTCGTAGGGTTCCGTCAAAATCTGTAGGGTTCCCTAGGGGCCCATAGAGTCCCGTAGATTTCCATAGGGGCCTGTAGGGTTGTGTAAGTGCCCGCAGGGGTTGGTAGGAGCTTGTAGGGTGCCATATGTTTCACGAGGTTTGTGCAGGGTTCCGTAGGGGCCCGTAGAGTTCCGTAGTGGCCGGTAAAGTTCCGTAGGGCCCTGTACCGTTCCGTAACTGCCTGCAAGGGTCTTTAGGCTTCCGTAGGGGCTGGTAGGGTTCCATAAAGTTCCGTGGGTTCCTGCAGAGTTCTGCAAGTGCCCGCAAGGGCCTGTAGGGTCCCACAGTGTTTCTGTCAGGTTCCGAAAATTCCGAAAGGGGCCATAGGTTTCCGTAGTGGCTGGTAGTATTCCGTAGGGGTCTGTAGGGTTCCGTAGGCACCTGCAGTGTTCTGTAGGAGCCCATAGGGTTTTAGTGAGGTTCCGTTGTGTCGCTAAGGGTCTTGTAGAGTGCTGTCGGGTCCTGGAGTATTCTGTAGGGTGCCAGAGGGGCTCGTAGGGTTCCGTCAAAATCTGTAGGGTTCCCTAGGGGCCCGTAGAGTCCCGTAGGTTTCCGTAGGGACCTGTAGGGTTGTGTAAGTGCCTGCAGGGGTTGGTAGGAGCTTGTAGGGTTCCATAAGTTTCCAGAGGGTTGTGTAGGGTTCCGTAGGGGCCGGTGGTGTTCCCTAGGGGCCTGTAGAGTCTCGTACGGTTCCGTAGGGGCCTGTGGTGTTCCCTAGGGGCCTGTAGAGTCTCGTACAGTTCCGTAGGGTCCTGTAGGTTTCCATAAGCAGCCGCAGAGGTCTGAAGGGGCCCGTACTGTTCCGTAAGGATCCACAGAGCTCCGTAGAGCTTCGTAGGTTCCCTAGAGGCCTGTAGAGTACCGCAGGAGCCAGTAGTGTTCTGTAGGGGCCCGTAGGGTTCCTTCCGTAGGGGCTGGCAGTGTTCCGTAGGAGCCTCTAGGGTTGTGTAAGTGCCCGCAGGAGTCTGTGGGATTCTGTAAGGTTCCGGAGGGTTCTGCAGGGTTCTGTAGGGGCCCGTAGAGTTCCGTAGTGGCTGGTAAAGATCCGTAGGGCCCTGTGGGGTTCTGTATGGACCTGTAGGGTTCCGTAGGGGCCTGCAGGGTTCTGTAGGAGCCCATAGGGTTTTAGTGAGGTTCCGTTGTGTTGCTAAGAGTCTTGTAGAGTGCTGTCTGTTCCTGGAGTATTCCAGAGGGGCTCGTAGGGTTCCGTCAAAATCTGTAGGGTTCCCTAGGGGCCCGTAGAGTCCCGTAGATTTCCGTAGGGGCCTGTAGGGTTGTGTAAGTGCCCGCAGGGGTTGGTAGGAGCTTGTAGGGTGCCATAAGTTTCCAGAGGGTTCCGTAGGGGCCGGTGGTGTTCCCTAGGGGCCTGTAGAGTCTCGTACGGTTCCGTAGGGGCCTGTGGTGTTCCCTAGGGGCCTGTAGAGTCTCATACAGTTCTGTAGGGTCCTGTAGGTTTCCATAAGCAGCCGCAGAGGTCTGAAGGGGCCCGTACTGTTCCGTAAGGATCCACAGGGCTCCGTAGAGCTTCGTAGGTTCCCTAGAGGCCTGTAGAGTACCGCAGGAGCCAGTAGTGTTCTGTAGGGGCCCGTAGGGTTCCTTCCGTAGGGGCTGGCAGTGTTCTGTAGGAGCTTCTAGGGTTGTGTAAGTGCCCGCAGGAGTCTGTGGGATTCTGTAAGGTTCCGGAGGGTTCTGCAGGGTTCTGTAGGGGCCCGTAGAGTTCCGTAGTGGCTGGTAAAGTTCCGTAGGGCCCTGTGGGGTTCTGTATGGACCTGTAGGGTTCCGTAGGGGCCTGCAGGGTTCTGTAGGAGCCCATAGGGTTTTAGTGAGGTTCCGTTGTGTTGCTAAGAGTCTTGTAGAGTGCTGTCGGGTCCTGGAGTATTCTGTAGGGTTCCAGAGGGGCTCGTAGGGTTCCGTCAAAATCTGTAGGGTTCCCTAGGGGCCCGTAGAGTCCCGTAGATTTCCGTAGGGGCCTGTAGGGTTGTGTAAGCACCTGCAGGGGTTGGTAGGAGCTTGTAGGGTGCCATATGTTTCCGGAGGGTTGTGTAGGGTTCCGTAGGGGCCTGTGGTGTTCCCTAGGGGCCTGTAGAGTCTCATACAGTTCCGTAGGGTCCTGTAGGTTTCCATAAGCGCCCGCAGAGGTCTGAAGGGGCCCGTACGGTTCCGTAAGGATCCACAGTGTTCCGTAGAGCTTCGTAGGTTCCCTAGAGGCCTGTAGAGTACCGCAGGAGCCAGTAGTGTTCTGTAGGGGCCCGTAGGGTTCCTTCCATAGGGGCTGGCAGTGTTCCGTAGGAGCTTCTAGGGTTGTGTAAGTGCCCGCAGGAGTCTGTAGGAGTCCATGGGATTCTGTAAGGTTCTGGAGGGTTCTGCAGGGTTCCGTAGGGGCCCGTAGAGTTCCGTAGTGGCTGGTAAAGTTCCGTAGGGCCCTGTACCGTTCCGTAACTGCCTGCAAGGGTCTTTAGGCTTCCGTAGGGGCTGGTAGGGTTCCATAAAGTTCCGTGGGTTCCTGCAGAGTTCTGCAAGTGCCCGCAAGGGCCTGTAGGGGCCCACAGTGTTTCTGTCAGGTTCCGAAAAGTTCCGTAGGGGCCATAGGTTTCCGTAGTGGCTGGTAGTATTCCGTAGGGGTCTGTAGGGTTCCGTAGGCACCTGCAGTGTTCTGTAGGAGCCCATAGGGTTTTAGTGAGGTTCCGTTGTGTCGCTAAGGGTCTTGTAGAGTGCTGTCGGGTCCTGGAGTATTCTGTAGGGTGCCAGAGGGGCTCGTAGGGTTCCGTCAAAATCTGTAGGGTTCCCTAGGGGCCCATAGAGTCCCGTAGGTTTCCGTAGGGACCTGTAGGGTTGTGTAAGTGCCTGCAGGGGTTGGTAGGAGCTTGTAGGGTTCCATAAGTTTCCAGAGGGTTGTGTAGGGTTCCGTAGGGGCCGGTGGTGTTCCCTAGGGGCCTGTAGAGTCTCGTACGGTTCCGTAGGGGCCTGTGGTGTTCCCTAGGGGCCTGTAGAGTCTCGTACAGTTCTGTAGGGTCCTGTAGGTTTCCATAAGCAGCCGCAGAGGTCTGAAGGGGCCCGTACTGTTCCGTAAGGATCCACAGAGCTCCGTAGAGCTTCGTAGGTTCCCTAGAGGCCTGTAGAGTACCGCAGGAGCCAGTAGTGTTCTGTAGGGGCCCGTAGGGTTCCTTCCGTAGGGGCTGGCAGTGTTCCGTAGGAGCCTCTAGGGTTGTGTAAGTGCCCGCAGGAGTCTGTGGGATTCTGTAAGGTTCCGGAGGGTTCTGTAGGGGCCCGTAGAGTTCCGTAGTGGCTGGTAAAGTTCCGTAGGGCCCTGTGGGGTTCTGTATGGACCTGTAGGGTTCCGTAGGGGCCTGCAGGGTTCTGTAAGTGCCCGCAGGTGTCTGTAGGGTTCCGTAGGCACCTGCAGGGTTCTGTAAGTGCCCGCAGGTGTCTGTAGGGTTCCGTAGGCACCTGCAGGGTTCTGTAAGTGCCCGCAGGTGTCTGTAGGGTTCCGTAGGCACCTGCAGTGTTCTGTAGGAGCCCATAGGGTTTTAGTGAGGTTCCGTTGTGTTGCTAAGAGTCTTGTAGAGTGCTGTCGGGTCCTGGAGTATTCTGTAGGGTTCCAGAGGGGCTCGTAGGGTTCCGTCAAAATCTGTAGGGTTCCCTAGGGGCCCATAGAGTCCCGTAGATTTCCATAGGGGCCTGTAGGGTTGTGTAAGTGCCCGCAGGGGTTGGTAGGAGCTTGTAGGGTGCCATATGTTTCACGAGGTTTGTGCAGGGTTCCGTAGGGGCCCGTAGAGTTCCGTAGTGGCCGGTAAAGTTCCGTAGGGCCCTGTACCGTTCCGTAACTGCCTGCAAGGGTCTTTAGGCTTCCGTAGGGGCTGGTAGGGTTCCATAAAGTTCCGTGGGTTCCTGCAGAGTTCTGCAAGTGCCCGCAAGGGCCTGTAGGGTCCCACAGTGTTTCTGTCAGGTTCCGAAAATTCCGTAGGGGCCATAGGTTTCCGTAGTGGCTGGTAGTATTCCGTAGGGGTCTGTAGGGTTCCGTAGGCACCTGCAGTGTTCTGTAGGAGCCCATAGGGTTTTAGTGAGGTTCCGTTGTGTCGCTAAGGGTCTTGTAGAGTGCTGTCGGGTCCTGGAGTATTCTGTAGGGTGCCAGAGGGGCTCGTAGGGTTCCGTCAAAATCTGTAGGGTTCCCTAGGGGCCCGTAGAGTCCCGTAGGTTTCCGTAGGGACCTGTAGGGTTGTGTAAGTGCCTGCAGGGGTTGGTAGGAGCTTGTAGGGTTCCATAAGTTTCCAGAGGGTTGTGTAGGGTTCCGTAGGGGCCGGTGGTGTTCCCTAGGGGCCTGTAGAGTCTCGTACGGTTCCGTAGGGGCCTGTGGTGTTCCCTAGGGGCCTGTAGAGTCTCGTACAGTTCCGTAGGGTCCTGTAGGTTTCCATAAGCAGCCGCAGAGGTCTGAAGGGGCCCGTACTGTTCCGTAAGGATCCACAGAGCTCCGTAGAGCTTCGTAGGTTCCCTAGAGGCCTGTAGAGTACCGCAGGAGCCAGTAGTGTTCTGTAGGGGCCCGTAGGGTTCCTTCCGTAGGGGCTGGCAGTGTTCCGTAGGAGCCTCTAGGGTTGTGTAAGTGCCCGCAGGAGTCTGTGGGATTCTGTAAGGTTCCGGAGGGTTCTGCAGGGTTCTGTAGGGGCCCGTAGAGTTCCGTAGTGGCTGGTAAAGATCCGTAGGGCCCTGTGGGGTTCTGTATGGACCTGTAGGGTTCCGTAGGGGCCTGCAGGGTTCTGTAGGAGCCCATAGGGTTTTAGTGAGGTTCCGTTGTGTTGCTAAGAGTCTTGTAGAGTGCTGTCTGTTCCTGGAGTATTCCAGAGGGGCTCGTAGGGTTCCGTCAAAATCTGTAGGGTTCCCTAGGGGCCCGTAGAGTCCCGTAGATTTCCGTAGGGGCCTGTAGGGTTGTGTAAGTGCCCGCAGGGGTTGGTAGGAGCTTGTAGGGTGCCATAAGTTTCCAGAGGGTTCCGTAGGGGCCGGTGGTGTTCCCTAGGGGCCTGTAGAGTCTCGTACGGTTCCGTAGGGGCCTGTGGTGTTCCCTAGGGGCCTGTAGAGTCTCATACAGTTCTGTAGGGTCCTGTAGGTTTCCATAAGCAGCCGCAGAGGTCTGAAGGGGCCCGTACTGTTCCGTAAGGATCCACAGGGCTCCGTAGAGCTTCGTAGGTTCCCTAGAGGCCTGTAGAGTACCGCAGGAGCCAGTAGTGTTCTGTAGGGGCCCGTAGGGTTCCTTCCGTAGGGGCTGGCAGTGTTCTGTAGGAGCTTCTAGGGTTGTGTAAGTGCCCGCAGGAGTCTGTGGGATTCTGTAAGGTTCCGGAGGGTTCTGCAGGGTTCTGTAGGGGCCCGTAGAGTTCCGTAGTGGCTGGTAAAGTTCCGTAGGGCCCTGTGGGGTTCTGTATGGACCTGTAGGGTTCCGTAGGGGCCTGCAGGGTTCTGTAGGAGCCCATAGGGTTTTAGTGAGGTTCCGTTGTGTTGCTAAGAGTCTTGTAGAGTGCTGTCGGGTCCTGGAGTATTCTGTAGGGTTCCAGAGGGGCTCGTAGGGTTCCGTCAAAATCTGTAGGGTTCCCTAGGGGCCCGTAGAGTCCCGTAGATTTCCGTAGGGGCCTGTAGGGTTGTGTAAGCACCTGCAGGGGTTGGTAGGAGCTTGTAGGGTGCCATATGTTTCCGGAGGGTTGTGTAGGGTTCCGTAGGGGCCTGTGGTGTTCCCTAGGGGCCTGTAGAGTCTCATACAGTTCCGTAGGGTCCTGTAGGTTTCCATAAGCGCCCGCAGAGGTCTGAAGGGGCCCGTACGGTTCCGTAAGGATCCACAGTGTTCCGTAGAGCTTCGTAGGTTCCCTAGAGGCCTGTAGAGTACCGCAGGAGCCAGTAGTGTTCTGTAGGGGCCCGTAGGGTTCCTTCCATAGGGGCTGGCAGTGTTCCGTAGGAGCTTCTAGGGTTGTGTAAGTGCCCGCAGGAGTCTGTAGGAGTCCATGGGATTCTGTAAGGTTCTGGAGGGTTCTGCAGGGTTCCGTAGGGGCCCGTAGAGTTCCGTAGTGGCTGGTAAAGTTCCGTAGGGCCCTGTACCGTTCCGTAACTGCCTGCAAGGGTCTTTAGGCTTCCGTAGGGGCTGGTAGGGTTCCATAAAGTTCCGTGGGTTCCTGCAGAGTTCTGCAAGTGCCCGCAAGGGCCTGTAGGGGCCCACAGTGTTTCTGTCAGGTTCCGAAAAGTTCCGTAGGGGCCATAGGTTTCCGTAGTGGCTGGTAGTATTCCGTAGGGGTCTGTAGGGTTCCGTAGGCACCTGCAGTGTTCTGTAGGAGCCCATAGGGTTTTAGTGAGGTTCCGTTGTGTCGCTAAGGGTCTTGTAGAGTGCTGTCGGGTCCTGGAGTATTCTGTAGGGTGCCAGAGGGGCTCGTAGGGTTCCGTCAAAATCTGTAGGGTTCCCTAGGGGCCCATAGAGTCCCGTAGGTTTCCGTAGGGACCTGTAGGGTTGTGTAAGTGCCTGCAGGGGTTGGTAGGAGCTTGTAGGGTTCCATAAGTTTCCAGAGGGTTGTGTAGGGTTCCGTAGGGGCCGGTGGTGTTCCCTAGGGGCCTGTAGAGTCTCGTACGGTTCCGTAGGGGCCTGTGGTGTTCCCTAGGGGCCTGTAGAGTCTCGTACAGTTCTGTAGGGTCCTGTAGGTTTCCATAAGCAGCCGCAGAGGTCTGAAGGGGCCCGTACTGTTCCGTAAGGATCCACAGAGCTCCGTAGAGCTTCGTAGGTTCCCTAGAGGCCTCTGGAGTACCGCAGGAGCCAGTAGTGTTCTGTAGGGGCCCGTAGGGTTCCTTCCATAGGGGCTGGCAGTGTTCCGTAGGAGCCTCTAGGGTTGTGTAAGTGCCCGCAGGAGTCTGTGGGATTCTGTAAGGTTCCGGAGGGTTCTGTAGGGGCCCGTAGAGTTCCGTAGTGGCTGGTAAAGTTCCGTAGGGCCCTGTGGGGTTCTGTATGGACCTGTAGGGTTCCGTAGGGGCCTGCAGGGTTCTGTAGGAGCCCATAGGGTTTTAGTGAGGTTCCGTTGTGTTGCTAAGAGTCTTGTAGAGTGCTGTCTGTTCCTGGAGTATTCCAGAGGGGCTCGTAGGGTTCCGTCAAAATCTGTAGGGTTCCCTAGGGGCCCGTAGAGTCCCGTAGATTTCCGTAGGGGCCTGTAGGGTTGTGTAAGTGCCCGCAGGGGTTGGTAGGAGCTTGTAGGGTGCCATATGTTTCCGGAGGGTTGTGTAGGGTTCCGTAGGGGCCTGTGGTGTTCCCTAGGGGCCTGTAGAGTCTCATACAGTTCCGTAGGGTCCTGTAGGTTTCCATAAGCGCCCGCAGAGGTCTGAAGGGGCCCGTACTGTTCCGTAAGGATCCACAGGGCTCCGTAGAGCTTCGTAGGTTCCCTAGAGGCCTGTAGAGTACCGCAGGAGCCAGTAGTGTTCTGTAGGGGCCCGTAGGGTTCCTTCCGTAGGGGCTGGCAGTGTTCCGTAGGGGCCTCTAGGGTTGTGTAAGTGCCCGCAGGAGTCTGTAGGAATCCGTGGGATTCTGTAAGGTTCTGGAGGGTTCTGCAGGGTTCCGTAGGGGCCCGTAGAGTTCCGTAGTGGCTGGTAAAGTTCCGTAGGGCCCTGTGGGGTTCTGTATGGACCTGTAGGGTTCCGTAGGGGCCTGCAGGGTTCTGTAAGTGCCCGCAGGTGTCTGTAGGGTTCCGTAGGCACCTGCAGGGTTCTGTAAGTGCCCGCAGGTGTCTTGTAGGGTTCCGTAGGCACCTGCAGGGTTCTGTAAGTGCCCGCAGGTGTCTGTAGGGTTCCGTAGGCACCTGCAGTGTTCTGTAGGAGCCCATAGGGTTTTAGTGAGGTTCCGTTGTGTTGCTAAGAGTCTTGTAGAGTGCTGTCGGGTCCTGGAGTATTCTGTAGGGTTCCAGAGGGGCTCGTAGGGTTCCGTCAAAATCTGTAGGGTTCCCTAGGGGCCCGTAGAGTCCCGTAGATTTCCGTAGGGGCCTGTAGGGTTGTGTAAGTGCCTGCAGGGGTTGGTAGGAGCTTGTAGGGTTCCATATGTTTCCGGAGGGTTGTGTAGGGTTCCGTAGGGACCTGTGGTGTTCCCTAGGGGCCTGTAGAGTCTCATACAGTTCCGTAGGGTCCTGTAGGTTTCCATAAGCGCCCGCAGAGGTCTGAAGGGGCCCGTACTGTTCCGTAAGGATCCACAGGGCTCCGTAGAGCTTCGTAGGTTCCCTAGAGGCCTGTAGAGTACCGCAGGAGCCAGTAGTGTTCTGTAGGGGCCCGTAGGGTTCCTTCCATAGGGGCTGGCAGTGTTCCGTAGGGGCCTCTAGGGTTGTGTAAGTGCCCGCAGGAGTCCGTGGGATTCTGTAAGGTTCTGGAGGGTTCTGCAGGGTTCCGTAGGGGCCATTAGAGTTCCGTAGTGGCTCGTAAAGTTCCGTAGGGCCCTGTGGGGTTCTGTATGGACCTGTAGGGTTCCGTAGGGGCCTGCAGGGTTCTGTAGGAGCCCATAGGGTTTTAGTGAGGTTCCGTTGTGTTGCTAAGAGTCTTGTAGAGTGCTGTCTGTTCCTGGAGTATTCCAGAGGGGCTCGTAGGGTTCCGTCAAAATCTGTAGGGTTCCCTAGGGGCCCGTAGAGTCCCGTAGATTTCGTAGGGGCCTGTCGGGTTGTGTAAGTGCCCGCAGGGGTTGGTAGGAGCTTGTAGGGTGCCATATGTTTCCGGAGGGTTGTGTAGGGTTCCGTAGGGGCCTGTGGTGTTCCCTAGGGGCCTGTAGAGTCTCATACAGTTCCGTAGGGTCCTGTAGGTTTCCATAAGCGCCCGCAGAGGTCTGAAGGGGCCCGTACTGTTCCGTAAGGATCCACAGTGTTCCGTAGAGCTTCGTAGGTTCCCTAGAGGCTGTAGAGTACCGCAGGAGCCAGTAGTGTTCTGTAGGGGCCCGTAGGGTTCCTTCCGTAGGGGCTGGCAGTGTTCCGTAGGGGCCTCTAGGGTTGAGTAAGTGCCCGCAGACGTCTGTAGGAATCCGTGGGATTCTGTAAGGTTCTGGAGGGTTCTGCAGGGTTCCGTAGGGGCCCGTAGAGTTCCGTAGTGGCTGGTAAAGTTCCGTAGGGCCCTGTGGGGTTCTGTATGGACCTGTAGGGTTCCGTAGGGGGCCTGCAGGGTTCTGTAAGTGCCCGCAGGTGTCTGTAGGGTTCCGTAGGGGTCTGTAGGGTTCCGTAGGCACCTGCAGTGTTCTGTAGGAGCCCATAGGGTTTTAGTGAGGTTCGTTGTGTTGCTAAGGGTCTTGTAGAGTGCTGTCGGGTCCTGGAGTATTCTGTAGGGTTCCAAGAGGGGCTCGTAGGGTTCCGTCAAAATCTGTAGGCTTCCCTAGGGGCGCGTAGAGTCCCGTAGATTTCCGTAGGGGCCTCTAGGGTTGAGTAAGTGCCCGCAGGAGTCTGTAGGAGTCTGTGGGATTCTGTAAGGTTCCGGAGGGTTCTGCAGGGTTCCGTAGGGGCCCGTTAGAGTTCCGTAGTGCTGGTAAGTTCCCTAGGGCCCTGTACCGTTCCGTAACTGCCTGCAAGGGTCTTTAGGCTTCCGTAGGGGCTGGTAGGGTTCCATAAAGTTCGTGGGTTCCTGCAGAGTTCTGCAAGTGCCCGCAAGGGGCCTGTAGGGGCCCACAGTGTTTCTGTCAGGTTCCGTAGAGTTCCGTAGGGGCCATAGGTTTCCGTAGTGGCTGGTAGTATTCCGTAGGGGTCTGTAGGGTTCCGTAGGCACCTGCAGTGTTCTGTAGGAGCCCATAGGGTTTTAGTGAGGTTCCGTTGTGTTGCTAAGAGTCTTGTAGAGTGCTGTCGGGTCCTGGAGTATTCTGTAGGGTTCCAGAGGGGCTCGTAGGGTTCCGTCAAAATCTGTAGGGTTCCCCAGGGGCGCGTAGAGTCCCGTAGATTTCCGTAGGGGGCCTGTAGGGTTGTGTAAGTGCCCGCAGGGGTGGTAGGAGCTTGTAGGGTGCCATATGTTTCACGAGGGTTGTGTAGGGTTCCGTAGGGGCCTGTGGTGTTCCCTAGGGGCCTGTAGAGTCTCATACAGTTCCGTAGGGTCCTGTAGGTTTCCATAAGCGCCCGCAGAGGTCTGAAGGGGCCCGTACGGTTCCGTAAGGATCCACAGTGTTCCGTAGAGCTTCGTAGGTTCCCTAGAGGCCTGTAGAGTACCGCAGGAGCCAGTAGTGTTCTGTAGGGGCCCGTAGGGTTCCTTCCATAGGGGCTGGCAGTGTTCCGTAGGAGCTTCTAGGGTTGTGTAAGTGCCCGCAGAGTCTGTAGGAGTCCATGGGATTCTGTAAGGTTCTGGAGGGTTCTGCAGGGTTCCGTAGGGGCCCGTAGAGTTCCGTAGTGGCCGGTAAAGTTCCGTAGGGCCCTGTACCGTTCCGTAACTGCCTGCAAGGGTCTTTAGGCTTCCGTAGGGGCTGGTAGGGTTCCATAAAGTTCCGTGGGTTCCTGCAGAGTTCTGCAAGTGCCCGCAAGGGCCTGTAGGGTCCCACAGTGTTTCTGTCAGGTTCCGAAAATTCCGTAGGGGCCATAGGTTTCCGTAGTGGCTGGTAGTATTCGTAGGGGTCTGTAGGGTTCCGTAGGCACCTGCAGTGTCTGTAGGAGCCCATAGGGTTTAGTGAGGTTCCGTTGTGTCGCTAAGGGTCTTGTAGAGTGCTGTCGGGTCCTGGAGTATTCTGTAGGGTGCCAGAGGGGCTCGTAGGGTTCCGTCAAAATCTGTAGGGTTCCCTAGGGGCCCGTAGAGTCCCGTAGGTTTCCGTAGGGACCCTGTAGGGTTGTGTAAGTGCCTGCAGGGGTTGGTAGGAGCTTGTAGGGTTCCATAAGTTTCAGAGGGTTGTGTAGGGTTCCGTAGGGGCCGGTGGTGTGTTCCCTAGGGGCCTGTAGAGTCTCGTACGGTTCGTAGGGGCCTGTGGTGTTCCCTAGGGGCCTGTAGAGTCTCGTACAGTTCCGTAGGGTCCTGTAGGTTCCATAAGCAGCCGCAGAGGTCTGAAGGGGCCCGTACTGTTCCGTAAGGATCCACAGAGCTCCGTAGAGCTTCGTAGGTTCCCTAGAGGCCTGTAGAGTACCGCAGGAGCCAGTAGTGTTCTGTAGGGGCCCGTAGGGTTCCTTCCGTAGGGGCTGGCAGTGTTCCGTAGGAGCCTCTAGGGTTGTGTAAGTGCCCGCAGGAGTCTGTGGGATTCTGTAAGGTTCCGGAGGGTTCTGCAGGGTTCTGTAGGGGCCCCGTAGAGTTCTGTAGTGGCTGGTAAAGTTCCGTAGGGCCCTGTGGGGTTCTGTATGGACCTGTAGGGTTCCGTAGGGGCCTGCAGGGTTCTGTAAGTGCCCGCAGGTGTCTGTAGGGTTCCGTAGGCACCTGCAGGGTTCTGTAAGTGCCCGCAGGTGTCTGTAGGGTTCCGTAGGCACCTGCAGGGTTCTGTAAGTGCCCGCAGGTGTCTGTAGGGTTCCGTAGGCACCTGCAGTGTTCTGTAGAGCCCATAGGGTTTTAGTGAGGTTCCGTTGTGTTGCTAAGAGTCTTGTAGAGTGCTGTCGGGTCTGGAGTATTCTGTAGGGTTCCAGAGGGGCTCGTAGGGTTCGTCAAAATCTGTAGGGTTCCCTAGGGGCCCATAGAGTCCCGTAGATTTCCATAGGGGCCTGTAGGGTTGTGTAAGTGCCCGCAGGGTGGTAGGAGCTTGTAGGGTGCCATAGTTTCACGAGGTTTGTGCAGGGTTCCGTAGGGGCCCGTAGAGTTCCGTAGTGGCCGGTAAAGTTCCGTAGGGCCCTGTACCGTTCCGTAACTGCTGCAAGGGTCTTTAGGCTTCCGTAGGGGCTGTAGGGTTCCATAAAGTTCCGTGGGTTCCTGCAGAGTTCTGCAAGTGCCCGCAAGGGCCTGTAGGGTCCCCACAGTGTTTCTGT
>NW_027415263.1:0-53424 GCF_964106895.1 Numenius arquata
GGTGGTGGTGTGATGATGTCATTTGGGGCAGCCGGATGTCAGCGGGGGAGCGACGGTGCGGCGGAGGAGCAGGTGAGTGGGGGTTAAGTGGGGTTCCCCCCACAAGAGGGTGGGTCACGGCCCCCAAACGCCTGAAAACTTGGTGCGGGGCAGGTGGTTGGGGTTTTGGGCGGTGGTGTTTAAAAAATGTTAAAAGCTGTATATGCGGGGGTGAGGCATTGGAGTAGAGAACAATCTCTCATTTTTCTGTGTGTTGAAAAATAATATTCCCTTACGTATATAAAAGGAGTTCCAAATACCAACCCGTATCTCTAAGGATTCTGTATTATTTAATGGGAGTTTAGACGACGGAAAGATTTTTTAAAAGATTTATTTATAAAGAGAGATTGAAGCGTCAAAGCGGATGTCTGGACAGGTCGCTAGTCCAATTGGATGTTGTCTATCGTGCGTGTTAATCTGTAAGTCTAAACAGATGTGACTCTTAGCAGACGTTCTGTCGAAGTGTATCAAGAGCATCCGTTTTCCCTAAGTCTTACCCACGGGTCGGTCAGTGCGGAGGCGTAAACGCCTGTGCTGTAGATGGTTCCAGACTGCAAAGAGAGCCTATCGCTAGAAGGGATTTCCAAACTGGCCCTCCCCTCTGCTCTCTCTTGCCGGCGTCCAAGCGCTTTCAAAAGCGCTTTAAGCAGGAGTGTTGATTCCCAGGAGGATAGGGAAGCTCTACAGAGAGACTTAGGTAGATTGGATCGTTGGGCCAACATCAGTGGTATGAGTTTCAACAAGGGCGAGCGCCAGGTTCTGCGCGTGGGCCACAATAACCCCGAGCAGCGCTACAGGCTTGGGGAAACGTGGCTGGAAAACCACCTGGAAGAAAGAGACCTGGGGGTTCTAATGGACAAGCGGCTGAACGTGAGCCGGCAGTGTGCCCAGGTGGCCACGAAAGCCAACGGCATCCTGGCTTGTATTAGAAACAGCGTGAGCAGCAGAAGTAGGGAGGCGATTGTGCCCCTGTACTCGGCACTGGTGAGGCCGCACCTGGAGTATTGCGTCCGGTTTTGGGCACCTCAATCCAAGAGAGATGTCGAGGTGCTGGAGCGAGTGCAGAGGAGGGCAACGAAGCTGGTGAAGGGCCTGGAAAACAAATCCTATGAAGAGCGGTTGAAGGAGCTGGGACTGTTTAGTATGAGGAAGAGGGGGCTGAGGGGAGACCTCGTCACTCTCTAAACCTACTTGAAAGGACACTGTAGAGAGGTCGGTGCTGGTCTCCTGGCACGGGTAGGTAATGACAGAACGAGAGGGAACGGCTTCAAGCTCCAACAGGGTAGGTTTAGACTGGACATTAGGAAAGAATGTTTCACAGAGGGAGTGGTCGGGCATTGGAACAGGCTACCCAGGGAGGTGGTCGAGTCACCATCCCTGGATGTGTTTAAGAACCGTTGAGATGTGGTGTTGGGGGATATGGTGTAGGGGAGAACTTTGTAGAGTAGGGTAGATGGTTGGACTCGATGATCCCAAGGGTCTCTTGCAACCTAGACGATTCTATGATTCTATGAAAAGCAGCCCCTTCCCCCGTTTCCCCTCCCGCCCTGGGGAGCTGGATCGGTGCAGCGGGACAGGAGGAAAAAAACGCAGCCCCGTTTTCCTGCAGGGACGCAAAGCTCCCCGATGTCTCTGTGGTGGATAAGGCGGCACCCCCGCCTGCCTTCCTGGACGCCGGCGGACTGGCTGCTGTCGCCCCCACGGCCCCCGGGGCCACGCGCAGAGCGCCGCGGCGTCCCTGGGGCTGGTTGCGGGGCGAACACCGGAGGTTTTTGGCGCCGAGGCGACGGCTGCGGCTGCCCGGACTGCGAGCGGGGACAGGGCAGAGAGCGGGAAGGCCTGCCCGCCGGTAAGTGGTCACGGTCCCTGGGTGGAGGGAAGCGGGCTGAGAGCGGTCACCGCTCATGGCCCCGGTGAGGTCTCAGAGGGGGACAAGGAAGGGGGCGTGGGCGCTGCCCGGTGCTTTCCGCCCGCTGCGGACCGGTCCGCAGCGATTTCTGGGCTGGCCGCCGTTTTCCCCCGGCCCCCTCCGGTTCCGGAGCGGCTCGGCCCGCCCATACCGCGCGCCCATTGGTCGCGGTGCCGTAAGCGGCGTCCGTCCTCTAGGAGCCCCCGTCCCATTGGTCGATCGCGCCGTCAATCTCCAGCGCCTCCCAGTCCGGCCAATCGGAGCGCGGCAGGCGATCCGACCAATCGGAGCGGGGCGGTCGCGTTGTGATTGGCTCGTCCTCCTGTCAATCCGCCCGGGGGGCGGTTGCCATGGTGAGGAAGCCCCGCCCGGTCGCGCATGCGCAGTAGTAAGGACGGCGCCGTCCTCACTACTGCGCATGCGCCACCGGGCGGGGCGTCCTCACCATGGCAACCGCCATTGACGTCCCACTCCGGCCAATCGGAGCGCGGCAGGCGATCCGACCAATCGGAGCGCGGCGGTCGCGTTGTGATTGGCTCGTCCTCCTGTCAATCCTCCCGGGGGCGGTTGCCATGGTGAGGAAGCCCCGCCTGGTCGCGCATGCGCAGTAGTAAGGGCGGCGCCGTGCTCGCTACTGCCGCCTTGTGGACAAAAATCGGTACTGCAGGTGGGGGGCGCGCATGCGCAGTGGAAAGAGTGGCGCCGCCCTCGCTGCTGCCGCCGCTTGTGGACAAAAAGCGGTACTGCAGGTACGGGGGTAGGGGGGTCCGGCCGCATGCGCAGTGGACGGGGCGGGGGGGCGCTGCGCTCGCCGCTGCCGCCCGTGCCAGCAGAAACCGGCGCTGCAGCTCGGCGGATGCGGGGGGGGAAGGCGGAGCCCTGGGAGGTTCCATTTTCCCCAAATTGGGGAAAATTATTCAATTTGGGGTTTTTTTCGGTGCTTTTCCGCAACGGAAAAGACTTCAGGGTTTTGTTAGGGTTTTTCTTGCCCTTCCCCGCCGCCGGGGACGGCGCCCATGCGGGGGCTGACGCTGCAGAACCGTAAATTGAACCCCCAAATTGAACCCCGAACATGAATAACATTTTCCCCAATTTGGGGAAAAGGGAACCTTCCCCGGTCCCGCCTCCCCCCGCTCCCCGAGCCGCACCGCCGGTTTCTGCTGGCACGGGCGGCAGCGGCGGCGAGCGCAGCGCCCCCCTTTCTACTGGGCATGCGCGTCCCCCCCCCCCCCCCCGCCCTGTACCTGCGTACCTGCAGTACCGCTTTTTGTCCACGAGGGGGCAGTAGCGAGCACGGCGCCGCCCTCACTACTGCGCATGCGCCACCGGGCGGGGCGTCCTCACCATGGCAACCGCCATTGACGTCCCACTCCGGCCAATCGGAGCGCGGCAGGCGATCCGACCAATCGGAGCGCGGCGGTCGCGTTGTGATTGGCTCGTCCTCCTGTCAATCCGCCCGGGGGGCGGTTGCCATGGTGAGGAAGCCCCGCCCGGTCGCGCATGCGCAGTAGTAAGGACGGCGCCGCCCTCACTACTGCGCATGCGCCACCGGGCGGGGCGTCCTCACCATGGCAACCGCCCCCTGGCGGATTGACAGGAGGACGAGCCAATCACAGCGCGACCGCCGCGCTCCGATTGGTCGGATCGCCTGCCGCGCTCCGATTGGCCGGGGTGGGAGGCGCTGAAGATTGACGGCGCGACCGACCAATGGGACGGGCTCCCCGAGGACGGAAGCCGCTTCCGGCGCCGTGACCAATGGGCGCGCCGCATGGGCGGGCCGAGCCGCTCCGGAAGCGGAGGGGGCCGGGGGAAAATGGCGGCGCGCGCAGAAGCGGCTGCGGCGCGGCGCGGACCGCACCGCACCGCACCGGACCGGCGCGGGCGGAAAGCACCGGGCAGCCGGACAGCGTCGCGGTGCCGCTGGACAGCGTCGCGAGGCAGCTGGACAGCGTCGAGGCCAGCGGGGGGGGCGCGGGGAAGGCGGCCGGGGTCCCGAGGCGGCTCCGAGGGGAGACGGCGTTGCGGGGGGGCGGGCTGAGGCGTCTGGGGAGGTGCTCGCGGCTCCTGGGGCTGGCAAACGGGCTCGCGTGGCTGGTGTTGGGGCTTCAGCCGGAGAGGGAGTCGTGTGGCTTTGGGCTGAGGGGCGGGGGTGGAGTCCGGCGTTTTGGGGACTCGAGCAGAGGCTCAGCGGCTGGGTTTTGGGGCTCGGAAGGGGGCAGTAAGTGATGCGGTTTGGGGGCGGAGAGCAGAAGCCGTTTTGGCTGGTTCTGCAGGGGGGGTGGGCAGGAGGGCGTTGGGGGCTGCGGGGGAAAGCAGGGGCTGGGCGGGCTGCGGGGTGCTCAAACAGCAGGTGAGGTTTTCAAATCTGCAACTTGTAACTGTTGCAGCTTTGTTCTGGCTTCCTCCATTTTTGCAAAAGCTTCTGTTGCTAGACAGAGCATTCCTCTGTGTATCAGCTACTTGAGCTAGTTTATTTCAATGCGTCTGATCAGGTTTGTCTGTTCAGCAAAGTGGCATTTAAAGGTGACGTTTCACCGGATGCCAGCGGCTGTGCCTTATTTCCAGTATAAAGATGTATTCCCCAAATATCAGAGTGGGATATAACAACTGCAGCTGGTCAAAAGTAACACTGAAATGCAAAATTTAGAATTTCTTTTTTCCCATTGGCTCCTCCTCAGTATGAACACAAAGTTAATTTCTATTCTTAATTCCTATTTATGCTACATATATGAAGGATGAACGCGAGGAAAGGAGACCATAAAATACTGGCCTATTGCTATTTGTATGCTGTGCTTTGAACAGAAGAGACAAAACTGTCCTTTTTGTGAAATAATACTGGCTGTATCAGTGCCGTCCTCGTGTTTTTCTTCAAAAATGTGAGATTTGTTGCCCCGAATGGTGAGAGTAGTTTTTGTTAATGGAAGTCGCAAGAGGTTCTGCCACCTTAAAAACCATAGAATCGTAGAATGGTTAGAGTTGGAAGGGACCTTCAAGATCATCGTGTTGCAGCCCCCCTGCCTTGGGCAGGGACGCCTCCACTAGAGCGGGTTGCTCAAAGCCCCGTCCAGCCTGGCCTTAAACACTTCCAGGGATGGGGCATCCACAGCTTCCCCGGGCAACCTGTTCCAGTGCCTCACCACCCTCACGGTAAAGAATTTCCTCCTAACATCTAGTCTGAATCTCCCCTCTTCCGATTTAAAACCGTTACCCCTTGTCCTGTCGCTACCTTTCCCGACAGAGAGTCCCTCTCCGGCTCTCCCGTAGGCTCCCTTCAGATATTGGAAGGCTGCTCTGAGGTCTCCCCGGAGCCTTCTCTTCTCCAGGCTGAACAACCCCAGCTCTCTCAGTCTCTCTTCACAGGGGAGGTGCTCCGTCCCTCCGATGGTTTTCGTGGCCCTCCGCTGGGCCCCTTCCAACAGGTCCACGTCCTTCCCGTGTCGAGGACTCCAAAGCTGGACACCGTACGCCAGGTGGGGTCTCGCGCGCGCAGAGTAGAGGGGGGTAGAATCGCCTCCCGTGACCCGCTGGCCACGCTTCTCTTGATGCAGCCCAGGGTGGGGTTGGCTTTCTGGGCTGCCAGCGCGCGTTGCCGGCTCGTACTGACATGTAATAATGCTACTGACGTACCGTTAGCAGCCTCGTGTTAAAAGAAGCGAGAAGCTGTAATATCCTTAATTTAGACAGTTTTTACGTGAAATGGTGCATCCTCACTGTTTCGTCACTTTCAGGAGCGAGCAATTGACCGAGAGCAGGAGAGAGACCTTTTCCAGCAAGAGATAGGGAAGCCGGAACAACAGCTTAAGGTTCCACAAAGGATTCGGCCTGTCAGCGAGCATCAAACCGGAGAGGTAACGCGCGCTATTGCTTGTACTCAAGGGATCTAAATGGTACGCTGACAGCCGTTCGGATACCCTAGGGAAGCTGTTTTATGGTGTCCCTAACCTGCATCCGTTCGCAAGGCAGGAAAGGAAATCCCCCGAGATGCAAGGCTACGGTGTCGGGGGAACGTGGGGAAAGTGTGTTCTGGGTGTTTTTTGAGTCGGTCGGTTGGATGTTTTTAGTAGCAGACACACAGAAGCCTCGTAACTTTCAAAAAGACTCCCTCGCGTAACTTAATTTAGAAAATGGGGTTTTCAAAAGCCCGTGGAAACATTCAGGACTCCTGTAGCGATTCCCCCTGCTCTTGCGTCCTTTTGTGACATCCTGTTGGTAGCACGGGTACGGGCACCGCAGGAACGCGGTGACCAAGGGGTCACAGCCGAGACGTAGCGGCGCTCTCTGCGTGCGCCTCCCCGGGAGACGTCTGTCTCCCCTGAAACAATCTGGTGACCGCAGAAGGGCAGCTCGAGGAAGTCACAGCAACCTCTTAGGCCCAGCAAAAGCCAGAAAAGCGACAGCGGTGCAAACGCTGTGTGTTGTGAAGCTTTTTGCCTGTCTTGTTTGGTGACCTTTGGGTCAATTGAACTGCATTTTATTTTTTGGTGGGTTTTCTCCTGTCTTGCTTTTAGAGCAAGGCTGATATTTTTGCGTGATTCTCTCGCCCGATTTTCAGTCTTCAGCTTCTTCTCAGGTGGCACTGCGATTTTCAAAGAAAAGCTCTTCCTTTCGGTTCAGTTCAGTTGCTGTCGTTCGGTTCTTAAATGGTAGCAACGTTTAGTATTCTATATTAGATAGTTTATGACCACAGACAGTAATGGGACATACATGGATAGACGTGAAATGTAAGTTGTCAAAATATTTATTGCCTTACAATTCTCGGAGGTAGGGGTGTGTTTCCTGGGGTTTCAAAATCTATTTCACTAAAAAGGTTTGTAACAAATCCTGCAAAGTGTTCAGCCCGTACCGGGCGACCTGGCTGTCGTCAGCCTCTGCGTACAAGGAGTGGTGGGCCATTAGCCGAATGTGTGTTAACCGACACGCGTGGAGCAATTCCGCATCCGTCTGCTTCTGTGGCAAAGCGGGTGCCCGCTCCTGTCCTACGGACACGTTCCACAGAGGGGGGAGGCACAATTAGTTTTCCTGAATCCGGGATGTTCGTTTTGAGTTCGTTTTGTGATGCGTCTCCTCATAATTTGAGGCATGGGTAGCGTGTGAATTCCTAGTTAAAATTCTCACAGTTAAAAAGGCAAAACTTCTCCCGAGAAAAAAAATTTCAAATTTGATTGCATAATGAAACGAGGCCTGTTTTTCTGCACAGAAACGATTTGTGGGAATCGTCCTGAATTACAAGCGTGTATACCCAGATGTGTACACTCCAAGTTGGCAGATAGGCTGCAGCAGCAATGTAAAGCATGCTTTAAGGTGAAAGATGGCTGTAACTGTGATGAAAACTTTAAGGTTCGTACTAGATGCTTTTAAAGTAGGATTTTTCACAGGCAGGCGCAGCGGCAATTTTAGAGCCGAGTGGTGCCGAATATTACCCATTTACAGACAGAATTCTCGGTACTGTCTTAGATTTACATCGAATTTCTATCAAATGAGCCACCTAGCCTTCCTATATAGTATATTTTGGTGCCCCGATATTACTTGGCGTATTTCATAAGTATACCTTTTATGGCCGTTTCTCGTGCTTTTCCGAGAGAGCTGCTTTACTTTTTCATAGTTGCACGGTTTTTGAATGCCTCTTCTGCCTTTCAGATCTTCTCTTTCTCCTACGCCTTAAATACTCGTACAAGAACAGGCAGAAAATGTTATGTGCAGCTGTAACGTGCTTTGGGGTTTTTTTTTGGTAGGATGAAATGGAAATACTGGGACTGGCGATCCAGAAGTCTGAAGAAGCCACCGTAAAGGACCGTCCCAGTGACTACCGTCGAGTTAGGATTATTAAAAGCACCAAAGCGACACGCTCGTAGAGATGGGGACTACCTCTGGACACGTGTTAATCCCGGTCAGGTGTCCTCGGGATACAGATGGTCTGCGCTTCCTGCTCTGACAAGACAGAAGCGATGAGCTTCAGGATGAGCTCCTGAAGACAAGAAAGAGGCCAGGTGCCGGGGTTCTTGTCTCTTTGTTTGTTTGTTTGTTTGTTTGTTTGTTTTGGGCGGGGGGTGGCGGGCGGGCGGGCGGGCGTGTGGCTTCCAAAACAGGGTGCGCGGTTGACTGCAGGTGGCAGCCTGCAGAGCTCTTTTGCTGCCTGACCTCGCCTTTTCTTTGTCACTCCTCTTTCATGGCATCTGCGCTGAAAGCCGGGGCGGTCAACGAAGAGACGTGGACAAAACGGGACGAACCGGCGCCGCTTCTGCCTGTTTTCCAGGCTTTGCCACGAACCAAGGAGCATCATCAGCCTCGTCACTGGTGGCGGCGAGTCCTGAGGTGGCTTAGGTGAGTCGAGCCTTCCAGGAACGTCCGTTGTCCGTAGCCTACGGCGTGTCATTTGGACGTCAGTCGGAAGGAGGTTTCCCTTTCTGAAAGGGCACCGGTTTCTCGTGCCAAGCGGTTGCCTCTCCTGAAGTTCCCACGAGAGGGGATCCTCGGAGACGATGCGCTGGGCAGCAGAAGTCATCAGCGAGGAGACGTCGCGCGCTCTATTAAATAGGGACAAAAAGAAAGACGATGTCCTTCCAAAGGCCCGAGCGCGGCACCTCTTCCGACGGCCGATGGCATGGCCGGCCTTTGGGCTCTGGGTCCCCCGTAACAGCGGGGACACGGCCAAACCCTGTTCCTCTGCGTGTTCGGCACAGCCAAAAGCCTTGGCCGGTCCGCCGGTCGTTTTCGGTAGCCTGGTGGATCGCGGCACCGGGGATTGGATTTCCCCCCGCCAAAAGTACAGCCGTTTGGGGAATCTCTTACCTTCCTGGTTTTTTCTATCGTAAAGGAGACTTTAAAAAAAGGGTTAAAGTCGTATAACGTGCAAACTGACTTGCAGGCTTTAAATGGCAACCGTCCACCGGCTGTAGCCTACAGCGTCTTAGGCGTCCCTAAGCGGCGAGGTATTTGTTCCAAATCTTTGAAAAGAGAGGCGACTGAAGGTAACGGGTTGGGTGTTTGGTTGGGTTTTTTTTCTAGTTTTTTTGTTTTTTGTTTTTCCCCCCCCTTTTCTTTAGGCGGAGCGCTCTGAAGAACCTGATTTCTGCCTGGCTTTCAGCGTCGCGTTTCCCCGGCAGTGCGGTAGCATCTCTCTCGGGCAGTGCCGCCGGCCAGATGTCCCTCCTCCTTGGGTAGGAGAGAAAGCAGCCCCCGGTCAAATGACAACTGCGCGTTCTGGAGACGGAGAGCGCAACGGTGGGGGTTCGGAGCTGTGCCAGTTGAATTCGCGCCGAAGAAAAAGTCCGAGGCTTTTCTAGCGTGAGTATTTTTCTTGGCCGTATCTAAACGCGCGCAGAGCTTTCCAGCGGCAGGGAAAGGGAAGGGAGGAGGCGCTTCCCCCCAGCGGGCGGAGGGTTTGTTCCGCTGTTAGGCTGAGAAGGTGTTGCAAGTGGCACGGGTCAGTCTGAATAGGGACCTGAAGCGTCGGGATGGCTCCGGCTTTGGCAGGCCGTGCCGTCTTTGGAGCGGAGCTGTTTCCCCGCAATCCTCCTGTAGCTCAGCTCCTGTCCTGTCCCTCGGCCGGAGGGAATTCCTCTACTCTCTTCGGTGCTCTTTCGTTTGATGATGCTGATCTCCGGTTGGGGTTTGCTGTTTGTTTTGCAGGTGCCTCGTTGTCCGCGTCTCGTGCTGCTCGACAGATGCCCCGGCCCGGGTTTGCAGCCGGTGGTGGAGCCGCCTGAGGGGAAGGGGCCAGCCCTGGGTCTGGTCGTTCGGTGCATTTTTTGGGGCGAATTAAAAAAACCGGTGTGTGTGTGGGGGGGGGTGGTGGTGTGATGATGTCATTTGGGGCAGCCGGATGTCAGCGGGGGAGCGACGGTGCGGCGGAGGAGCAGGTGAGTGGGGGTTAAGTGGGGTTCCCCCCACAAGAGGGTGGGTCACGGCCCCCAAACGCCTGAAAACTTGGTGCGGGGCAGGTGGTTGGGGTTTTGGGCGGTGGTGTTTAAAAAATGTTAAAAGCTGTATATGCGGGGGTGAGGCATTGGAGTAGAGAACAATCTCTCATTTTTCTGTGTGTTGAAAAATAATATTCCCTTACGTATATAAAAGGAGTTCCAAATACCAACCCGTATCTCTAAGGATTCTGTATTATTTAATGGGAGTTTAGACGACGGAAAGATTTTTTAAAAGATTTATTTATAAAGAGAGATTGAAGCGTCAAAGCGGATGTCTGGACAGGTCGCTAGTCCAATTGGATGTTGTCTATCGTGCGTGTTAATCTGTAAGTCTAAACAGATGTGACTCTTAGCAGACGTTCTGTCGAAGTGTATCAAGAGCATCCGTTTTCCCTAAGTCTTACCCACGGGTCGGTCAGTGCGGAGGCGTAAACGCCTGTGCTGTAGATGGTTCCAGACTGCAAAGAGAGCCTATCGCTAGAAGGGATTTCCAAACTGGCCCTCCCCTCTGCTCTCTCTTGCCGGCGTCCAAGCGCTTTCAAAAGCGCTTTAAGCAGGAGTGTTGATTCCCAGGAGGATAGGGAAGCTCTACAGAGAGACTTAGGTAGATTGGATCGTTGGGCCAACATCAGTGGTATGAGTTTCAACAAGGGCGAGCGCCAGGTTCTGCGCGTGGGCCACAATAACCCCGAGCAGCGCTACAGGCTTGGGGAAACGTGGCTGGAAAACCACCTGGAAGAAAGAGACCTGGGGGTTCTAATGGACAAGCGGCTGAACGTGAGCCGGCAGTGTGCCCAGGTGGCCACGAAAGCCAACGGCATCCTGGCTTGTATTAGAAACAGCGTGAGCAGCAGAAGTAGGGAGGCGATTGTGCCCCTGTACTCGGCACTGGTGAGGCCGCACCTGGAGTATTGCGTCCGGTTTTGGGCACCTCAATCCAAGAGAGATGTCGAGGTGCTGGAGCGAGTGCAGAGGAGGGCAACGAAGCTGGTGAAGGGCCTGGAAAACAAATCCTATGAAGAGCGGTTGAAGGAGCTGGGACTGTTTAGTATGAGGAAGAGGGGGCTGAGGGGAGACCTCGTCACTCTCTAAACCTACTTGAAAGGACACTGTAGAGAGGTCGGTGCTGGTCTCCTGGCACGGGTAGGTAATGACAGAACGAGAGGGAACGGCTTCAAGCTCCAACAGGGTAGGTTTAGACTGGACATTAGGAAAGAATGTTTCACAGAGGGAGTGGTCGGGCATTGGAACAGGCTACCCAGGGAGGTGGTCGAGTCACCATCCCTGGATGTGTTTAAGAACCGTTGAGATGTGGTGTTGGGGGATATGGTGTAGGGGAGAACTTTGTAGAGTAGGGTAGATGGTTGGACTCGATGATCCCAAGGGTCTCTTGCAACCTAGACGATTCTATGATTCTATGAAAAGCAGCCCCTTCCCCCGTTTCCCCTCCCGCCCTGGGGAGCTGGATCGGTGCAGCGGGACAGGAGGAAAAAAACGCAGCCCCGTTTTCCTGCAGGGACGCAAAGCTCCCCGATGTCTCTGTGGTGGATAAGGCGGCACCCCCGCCTGCCTTCCTGGACGCCGGCGGACTGGCTGCTGTCGCCCCCACGGCCCCCGGGGCCACGCGCAGAGCGCCGCGGCGTCCCTGGGGCTGGTTGCGGGGCGAACACCGGAGGTTTTTGGCGCCGAGGCGACGGCTGCGGCTGCCCGGACTGCGAGCGGGGACAGGGCAGAGAGCGGGAAGGCCTGCCCGCCGGTAAGTGGTCACGGTCCCTGGGTGGAGGGAAGCGGGCTGAGAGCGGTCACCGCTCATGGCCCCGGTGAGGTCTCAGAGGGGGACAAGGAAGGGGGCGTGGGCGCTGCCCGGTGCTTTCCGCCCGCTGCGGACCGGTCCGCAGCGATTTCTGGGCTGGCCGCCGTTTTCCCCCGGCCCCCTCCGGTTCCGGAGCGGCTCGGCCCGCCCATACCGCGCGCCCATTGGTCGCGGTGCCGTAAGCGGCGTCCGTCCTCTAGGAGCCCCCGTCCCATTGGTCGATCGCGCCGTCAATCTCCAGCGCCTCCCAGTCCGGCCAATCGGAGCGCGGCAGGCGATCCGACCAATCGGAGCGGGGCGGTCGCGTTGTGATTGGCTCGTCCTCCTGTCAATCCGCCCGGGGGGCGGTTGCCATGGTGAGGAAGCCCCGCCCGGTCGCGCATGCGCAGTAGTAAGGACGGCGCCGTCCTCACTACTGCGCATGCGCCACCGGGCGGGGCGTCCTCACCATGGCAACCGCCATTGACGTCCCACTCCGGCCAATCGGAGCGCGGCAGGCGATCCGACCAATCGGAGCGCGGCGGTCGCGTTGTGATTGGCTCGTCCTCCTGTCAATCCTCCCGGGGGCGGTTGCCATGGTGAGGAAGCCCCGCCTGGTCGCGCATGCGCAGTAGTAAGGGCGGCGCCGTGCTCGCTACTGCCGCCTTGTGGACAAAAATCGGTACTGCAGGTGGGGGGCGCGCATGCGCAGTGGAAAGAGTGGCGCCGCCCTCGCTGCTGCCGCCGCTTGTGGACAAAAAGCGGTACTGCAGGTACGGGGGTAGGGGGGTCCGGCCGCATGCGCAGTGGACGGGGCGGGGGGGGCGCTGCGCTCGCCGCTGCCGCCCGTGCCAGCAGAAACCGGCGCTGCAGCTCGGCGGATGCGGGGGGGGAAGGCGGAGCCCTGGGAGGTTCCATTTTCCCCAAATTGGGGAAAATTATTCAATTTGGGGTTTTTTTCGGTGCTTTTCCGCAACGGAAAAGACTTCAGGGTTTTGTTAGGGTTTTTCTTGCCCTTCCCCGCCGCCGGGGACGGCGCCCATGCGGGGGCTGACGCTGCAGAACCGTAAATTGAACCCCCAAATTGAACCCCGAACATGAATAACATTTTCCCCAATTTGGGGAAAAGGGAACCTTCCCCGGTCCCGCCTCCCCCCGCTCCCCGAGCCGCACCGCCGGTTTCTGCTGGCACGGGCGGCAGCGGCGGCGAGCGCAGCGCCCCCCTTTCTACTGGGCATGCGCTTCCCCCCCCCCCCCCCCCCGCCCTGTACCTGCGTACCTGCAGTACCGCTTTTTGTCCACGAGGGGGCAGTAGCGAGCACGGCGCCGCCCTCACTACTGCGCATGCGCCACCGGGCGGGGCGTCCTCACCATGGCAACCGCCATTGACGTCCCACTCCGGCCAATCGGAGCGCGGCAGGCGATCCGACCAATCGGAGCGCGGCGGTCGCGTTGTGATTGGCTCGTCCTCCTGTCAATCCGCCCGGGGGGCGGTTGCCATGGTGAGGAAGCCCCGCCCGGTCGCGCATGCGCAGTAGTAAGGACGGCGCCGCCCTCACTACTGCGCATGCGCCACCGGGCGGGGCGTCCTCACCATGGCAACCGCCCCCTGGCGGATTGACAGGAGGACGAGCCAATCACAGCGCGACCGCCGCGCTCCGATTGGTCGGATCGCCTGCCGCGCTCCGATTGGCCGGGGTGGGAGGCGCTGAAGATTGACGGCGCGACCGACCAATGGGACGGGCTCCCCGAGGACGGAAGCCGCTTCCGGCGCCGTGACCAATGGGCGCGCCGCATGGGCGGGCCGAGCCGCTCCGGAAGCGGAGGGGGCCGGGGGAAAATGGCGGCGCGCGCAGAAGCGGCTGCGGCGCGGCGCGGACCGCACCGCACCGCACCGGACCGGCGCGGGCGGAAAGCACCGGGCAGCCGGACAGCGTCGCGGTGCCGCTGGACAGCGTCGCGAGGCAGCTGGACAGCGTCGAGGCCAGCGGGGGGGCGCGGGGAAGGCGGCCGGGGTCCCGAGGCGGCTCCGAGGGGAGACGGCGTTGCGGGGGGGCGGGCTGAGGCGTCTGGGGAGGTGCTCGCGGCTCCTGGGGCTGGCAAACGGGCTCGCGTGGCTGGTGTTGGGGCTTCAGCCGGAGAGGGAGTCGTGTGGCTTTGGGCTGAGGGGCGGGGGTGGAGTCCGGCGTTTTGGGGACTCGAGCAGAGGCTCAGCGGCTGGGTTTTGGGGCTCGGAAGGGGGCAGTAAGTGATGCGGTTTGGGGGCGGAGAGCAGAAGCCGTTTTGGCTGGTTCTGCAGGGGGGGTGGGCAGGAGGGCGTTGGGGGCTGCGGGGGAAAGCAGGGGCTGGGCGGGCTGCGGGGTGCTCAAACAGCAGGTGAGGTTTTCAAATCTGCAACTTGTAACTGTTGCAGCTTTGTTCTGGCTTCCTCCATTTTTGCAAAAGCTTCTGTTGCTAGACAGAGCATTCCTCTGTGTATCAGCTACTTGAGCTAGTTTATTTCAATGCGTCTGATCAGGTTTGTCTGTTCAGCAAAGTGGCATTTAAAGGTGACGTTTCACCGGATGCCAGCGGCTGTGCCTTATTTCCAGTATAAAGATGTATTCCCCAAATATCAGAGTGGGATATAACAACTGCAGCTGGTCAAAAGTAACACTGAAATGCAAAATTTAGAATTTCTTTTTTCCCATTGGCTCCTCCTCAGTATGAACACAAAGTTAATTTCTATTCTTAATTCCTATTTATGCTACATATATGAAGGATGAACGCGAGGAAAGGAGACCATAAAATACTGGCCTATTGCTATTTGTATGCTGTGCTTTGAACAGAAGAGACAAAACTGTCCTTTTTGTGAAATAATACTGGCTGTATCAGTGCCGTCCTCGTGTTTTTCTTCAAAAATGTGAGATTTGTTGCCCCGAATGGTGAGAGTAGTTTTTGTTAATGGAAGTCGCAAGAGGTTCTGCCACCTTAAAAACCATAGAATCGTAGAATGGTTAGAGTTGGAAGGGACCTTCAAGATCATCGTGTTGCAGCCCCCCTGCCTTGGGCAGGGACGCCTCCACTAGAGCGGGTTGCTCAAAGCCCCGTCCAGCCTGGCCTTAAACACTTCCAGGGATGGGGCATCCACAGCTTCCCCGGGCAACCTGTTCCAGTGCCTCACCACCCTCACGGTAAAGAATTTCCTCCTAACATCTAGTCTGAATCTCCCCTCTTCCGATTTAAAACCGTTACCCCTTGTCCTGTCGCTACCTTTCCCGACAGAGAGTCCCTCTCCGGCTCTCCCGTAGGCTCCCTTCAGATATTGGAAGGCTGCTCTGAGGTCTCCCCGGAGCCTTCTCTTCTCCAGGCTGAACAACCCCAGCTCTCTCAGTCTCTCTTCACAGGGGAGGTGCTCCGTCCCTCCGATGGTTTTCGTGGCCCTCCGCTGGGCCCCTTCCAACAGGTCCACGTCCTTCCCGTGTCGAGGACTCCAAAGCTGGACACCGTACGCCAGGTGGGGTCTCGCGCGCGCAGAGTAGAGGGGGGTAGAATCGCCTCCCGTGACCCGCTGGCCACGCTTCTCTTGATGCAGCCCAGGGTGGGGTTGGCTTTCTGGGCTGCCAGCGCGCGTTGCCGGCTCGTACTGACATGTAATAATGCTACTGACGTACCGTTAGCAGCCTCGTGTTAAAAGAAGCGAGAAGCTGTAATATCCTTAATTTAGACAGTTTTTACGTGAAATGGTGCATCCTCACTGTTTCGTCACTTTCAGGAGCGAGCAATTGACCGAGAGCAGGAGAGAGACCTTTTCCAGCAAGAGATAGGGAAGCCGGAACAACAGCTTAAGGTTCCACAAAGGATTCGGCCTGTCAGCGAGCATCAAACCGGAGAGGTAACGCGCGCTATTGCTTGTACTCAAGGGATCTAAATGGTACGCTGACAGCCGTTCGGATACCCTAGGGAAGCTGTTTTATGGTGTCCCTAACCTGCATCCGTTCGCAAGGCAGGAAAGGAAATCCCCCGAGATGCAAGGCTACGGTGTCGGGGGAACGTGGGGAAAGTGTGTTCTGGGTGTTTTTTGAGTCGGTCGGTTGGATGTTTTTAGTAGCAGACACACAGAAGCCTCGTAACTTTCAAAAAGACTCCCTCGCGTAACTTAATTTAGAAAATGGGGTTTTCAAAAGCCCGTGGAAACATTCAGGACTCCTGTAGCGATTCCCCCTGCTCTTGCGTCCTTTTGTGACATCCTGTTGGTAGCACGGGTACGGGCACCGCAGGAACGCGGTGACCAAGGGGTCACAGCCGAGACGTAGCGGCGCTCTCTGCGTGCGCCTCCCCGGGAGACGTCTGTCTCCCCTGAAACAATCTGGTGACCGCAGAAGGGCAGCTCGAGGAAGTCACAGCAACCTCTTAGGCCCAGCAAAAGCCAGAAAAGCGACAGCGGTGCAAACGCTGTGTGTTGTGAAGCTTTTTGCCTGTCTTGTTTGGTGACCTTTGGGTCAATTGAACTGCATTTTATTTTTTGGTGGGTTTTCTCCTGTCTTGCTTTTAGAGCAAGGCTGATATTTTTGCGTGATTCTCTCGCCCGATTTTCAGTCTTCAGCTTCTTCTCAGGTGGCACTGCGATTTTCAAAGAAAAGCTCTTCCTTTCGGTTCAGTTCAGTTGCTGTCGTTCGGTTCTTAAATGGTAGCAACGTTTAGTATTCTATATTAGATAGTTTATGACCACAGACAGTAATGGGACATACATGGATAGACGTGAAATGTAAGTTGTCAAAATATTTATTGCCTTACAATTCTCGGAGGTAGGGGTGTGTTTCCTGGGGTTTCAAAATCTATTTCACTAAAAAGGTTTGTAACAAATCCTGCAAAGTGTTCAGCCCGTACCGGGCGACCTGGCTGTCGTCAGCCTCTGCGTACAAGGAGTGGTGGGCCATTAGCCGAATGTGTGTTAACCGACACGCGTGGAGCAATTCCGCATCCGTCTGCTTCTGTGGCAAAGCGGGTGCCCGCTCCTGTCCTACGGACACGTTCCACAGAGGGGGGAGGCACAATTAGTTTTCCTGAATCCGGGATGTTCGTTTTGAGTTCGTTTTGTGATGCGTCTCCTCATAATTTGAGGCATGGGTAGCGTGTGAATTCCTAGTTAAAATTCTCACAGTTAAAAAGGCAAAACTTCTCCCGAGAAAAAAAATTTCAAATTTGATTGCATAATGAAACGAGGCCTGTTTTTCTGCACAGAAACGATTTGTGGGAATCGTCCTGAATTACAAGCGTGTATACCCAGATGTGTACACTCCAAGTTGGCAGATAGGCTGCAGCAGCAATGTAAAGCATGCTTTAAGGTGAAAGATGGCTGTAACTGTGATGAAAACTTTAAGGTTCGTACTAGATGCTTTTAAAGTAGGATTTTTCACAGGCAGGCGCAGCGGCAATTTTAGAGCCGAGTGGTGCCGAATATTACCCATTTACAGACAGAATTCTCGGTACTGTCTTAGATTTACATCGAATTTCTATCAAATGAGCCACCTAGCCTTCCTATATAGTATATTTTGGTGCCCCGATATTACTTGGCGTATTTCATAAGTATACCTTTTATGGCCGTTTCTCGTGCTTTTCCGAGAGAGCTGCTTTACTTTTTCATAGTTGCACGGTTTTTGAATGCCTCTTCTGCCTTTCAGATCTTCTCTTTCTCCTACGCCTTAAATACTCGTACAAGAACAGGCAGAAAATGTTATGTGCAGCTGTAACGTGCTTTGGGGTTTTTTTTTGGTAGGATGAAATGGAAATACTGGGACTGGCGATCCAGAAGTCTGAAGAAGCCACCGTAAAGGACCGTCCCAGTGACTACCGTCGAGTTAGGATTATTAAAAGCACCAAAGCGACACGCTCGTAGAGATGGGGACTACCTCTGGACACGTGTTAATCCCGGTCAGGTGTCCTCGGGATACAGATGGTCTGCGCTTCCTGCTCTGACAAGACAGAAGCGATGAGCTTCAGGATGAGCTCCTGAAGACAAGAAAGAGGCCAGGTGCCGGGGTTCTTGTCTCTTTGTTTGTTTGTTTGTTTGTTTGTTTGTTTTGGGCGGGGGGTGGCGGGCGGGCGGGCGGGCGTGTGGCTTCCAAAACAGGGTGCGCGGTTGACTGCAGGTGGCAGCCTGCAGAGCTCTTTTGCTGCCTGACCTCGCCTTTTCTTTGTCACTCCTCTTTCATGGCATCTGCGCTGAAAGCCGGGGCGGTCAACGAAGAGACGTGGACAAAACGGGACGAACCGGCGCCGCTTCTGCCTGTTTTCCAGGCTTTGCCACGAACCAAGGAGCATCATCAGCCTCGTCACTGGTGGCGGCGAGTCCTGAGGTGGCTTAGGTGAGTCGAGCCTTCCAGGAACGTCCGTTGTCCGTAGCCTACGGCGTGTCATTTGGACGTCAGTCGGAAGGAGGTTTCCCTTTCTGAAAGGGCACCGGTTTCTCGTGCCAAGCGGTTGCCTCTCCTGAAGTTCCCACGAGAGGGGATCCTCGGAGACGATGCGCTGGGCAGCAGAAGTCATCAGCGAGGAGACGTCGCGCGCTCTATTAAATAGGGACAAAAAGAAAGACGATGTCCTTCCAAAGGCCCGAGCGCGGCACCTCTTCCGACGGCCGATGGCATGGCCGGCCTTTGGGCTCTGGGTCCCCCGTAACAGCGGGGACACGGCCAAACCCTGTTCCTCTGCGTGTTCGGCACAGCCAAAAGCCTTGGCCGGTCCGCCGGTCGTTTTCGGTAGCCTGGTGGATCGCGGCACCGGGGATTGGATTTCCCCCCGCCAAAAGTACAGCCGTTTGGGGAATCTCTTACCTTCCTGGTTTTTTCTATCGTAAAGGAGACTTTAAAAAAAGGGTTAAAGTCGTATAACGTGCAAACTGACTTGCAGGCTTTAAACGGCAACCGTCCACCGGCTGTAGCCTACAGCGTCTTAGGCGTCCCTAAGCGGCGAGGTATTTGTTCCAAATCTTTGAAAAGAGAGGCGACTGAAGGTAACGGGTTGGGTGTTTGGTTGGGTTTTTTTTCTAGTTTTTTTGTTTTTTGTTTTTCCCCCCCCTTTTCTTTAGGCGGAGCGCTCTGAAGAACCTGATTTCTGCCTGGCTTTCAGCGTCGCGTTTCCCCGGCAGTGCGGTAGCATCTCTCTCGGGCAGTGCCGCCGGCCAGATGTCCCTCCTCCTTGGGTAGGAGAGAAAGCAGCCCCCGGTCAAATGACAACTGCGCGTTCTGGAGACGGAGAGCGCAACGGTGGGGGTTCGGAGCTGTGCCAGTTGAATTCGCGCCGAAGAAAAAGTCCGAGGCTTTTCTAGCGTGAGTATTTTTCTTGGCCGTATCTAAACGCGCGCAGAGCTTTCCAGCGGCAGGGAAAGGGAAGGGAGGAGGCGCTTCCCCCCAGCGGGCGGAGGGTTTGTTCCGCTGTTAGGCTGAGAAGGTGTTGCAAGTGGCACGGGTCAGTCTGAATAGGGACCTGAAGCGTCGGGATGGCTCCGGCTTTGGCAGGCCGTGCCGTCTTTGGAGCGGAGCTGTTTCCCCGCAATCCTCCTGTAGCTCAGCTCCTGTCCTGTCCCTCGGCCGGAGGGAATTCCTCTACTCTCTTCGGTGCTCTTTCGTTTGATGATGCTGATCTCCGGTTGGGGTTTGCTGTTTGTTTTGCAGGTGCCTCGTTGTCCGCGTCTCGTGCTGCTCGACAGATGCCCCGGCCCGGGTTTGCAGCCGGTGGTGGAGCCGCCTGAGGGGAAGGGGCCAGCCCTGGGTCTGGTCGTTCGGTGCATTTTTTGGGGCGAATTAAAAAAACCGGTGTGTGTGTGGGGGGGGGTGGTGGTGTGATGATGTCATTTGGGGCAGCCGGATGTCAGCGGGGGAGCGACGGTGCGGCGGAGGAGCAGGTGAGTGGGGGTTAAGTGGGGTTCCCCCCACAAGAGGGTGGGTCACGGCCCCCAAACGCCTGAAAACTTGGTGCGGGGCAGGTGGTTGGGGTTTTGGGCGGTGGTGTTTAAAAAATGTTAAAAGCTGTATATGCGGGGGTGAGGCATTGGAGTAGAGAACAATCTCTCATTTTTCTGTGTGTTGAAAAATAATATTCCCTTACGTATATAAAAGGAGTTCCAAATACCAACCCGTATCTCTAAGGATTCTGTATTATTTAATGGGAGTTTAGACGACGGAAAGATTTTTTAAAAGATTTATTTATAAAGAGAGATTGAAGCGTCAAAGCGGATGTCTGGACAGGTCGCTAGTCCAATTGGATGTTGTCTATCGTGCGTGTTAATCTGTAAGTCTAAACAGATGTGACTCTTAGCAGACGTTCTGTCGAAGTGTATCAAGAGCATCCGTTTTCCCTAAGTCTTACCCACGGGTCGGTCAGTGCGGAGGCGTAAACGCCTGTGCTGTAGATGGTTCCAGACTGCAAAGAGAGCCTATCGCTAGAAGGGATTTCCAAACTGGCCCTCCCCTCTGCTCTCTCTTGCCGGCGTCCAAGCGCTTTCAAAAGCGCTTTAAGCAGGAGTGTTGATTCCCAGGAGGATAGGGAAGCTCTACAGAGAGACTTAGGTAGATTGGATCGTTGGGCCAACATCAGTGGTATGAGTTTCAACAAGGGCGAGCGCCAGGTTCTGCGCGTGGGCCACAATAACCCCGAGCAGCGCTACAGGCTTGGGGAAACGTGGCTGGAAAACCACCTGGAAGAAAGAGACCTGGGGGTTCTAATGGACAAGCGGCTGAACGTGAGCCGGCAGTGTGCCCAGGTGGCCACGAAAGCCAACGGCATCCTGGCTTGTATTAGAAACAGCGTGAGCAGCAGAAGTAGGGAGGCGATTGTGCCCCTGTACTCGGCACTGGTGAGGCCGCACCTGGAGTATTGCGTCCGGTTTTGGGCACCTCAATCCAAGAGAGATGTCGAGGTGCTGGAGCGAGTGCAGAGGAGGGCAACGAAGCTGGTGAAGGGCCTGGAAAACAAATCCTATGAAGAGCGGTTGAAGGAGCTGGGACTGTTTAGTATGAGGAAGAGGGGGCTGAGGGGAGACCTCGTCACTCTCTAAACCTACTTGAAAGGACACTGTAGAGAGGTCGGTGCTGGTCTCCTGGCACGGGTAGGTAATGACAGAACGAGAGGGAACGGCTTCAAGCTCCAACAGGGTAGGTTTAGACTGGACATTAGGAAAGAATGTTTCACAGAGGGAGTGGTCGGGCATTGGAACAGGCTACCCAGGGAGGTGGTCGAGTCACCATCCCTGGATGTGTTTAAGAACCGTTGAGATGTGGTGTTGGGGGATATGGTGTAGGGGAGAACTTTGTAGAGTAGGGTAGATGGTTGGACTCGATGATCCCAAGGGTCTCTTGCAACCTAGACGATTCTATGATTCTATGAAAAGCAGCCCCTTCCCCCGTTTCCCCTCCCGCCCTGGGGAGCTGGATCGGTGCAGCGGGACAGGAGGAAAAAAACGCAGCCCCGTTTTCCTGCAGGGACGCAAAGCTCCCCGATGTCTCTGTGGTGGATAAGGCGGCACCCCCGCCTGCCTTCCTGGACGCCGGCGGACTGGCTGCTGTCGCCCCCACGGCCCCCGGGGCCACGCGCAGAGCGCCGCGGCGTCCCTGGGGCTGGTTGCGGGGCGAACACCGGAGGTTTTTGGCGCCGAGGCGACGGCTGCGGCTGCCCGGACTGCGAGCGGGGACAGGGCAGAGAGCGGGAAGGCCTGCCCGCCGGTAAGTGGTCACGGTCCCTGGGTGGAGGGAAGCGGGCTGAGAGCGGTCACCGCTCATGGCCCCGGTGAGGTCTCAGAGGGGGACAAGGAAGGGGGCGTGGGCGCTGCCCGGTGCTTTCCGCCCGCTGCGGACCGGTCCGCAGCGATTTCTGGGCTGGCCGCCGTTTTCCCCCGGCCCCCTCCGGTTCCGGAGCGGCTCGGCCCGCCCATACCGCGCGCCCATTGGTCGCGGTGCCGTAAGCGGCGTCCGTCCTCTAGGAGCCCCCGTCCCATTGGTCGATCGCGCCGTCAATCTCCAGCGCCTCCCAGTCCGGCCAATCGGAGCGCGGCAGGCGATCCGACCAATCGGAGCGGGGCGGTCGCGTTGTGATTGGCTCGTCCTCCTGTCAATCCGCCCGGGGGGCGGTTGCCATGGTGAGGAAGCCCCGCCCGGTCGCGCATGCGCAGTAGTAAGGACGGCGCCGTCCTCACTACTGCGCATGCGCCACCGGGCGGGGCGTCCTCACCATGGCAACCGCCATTGACGTCCCACTCCGGCCAATCGGAGCGCGGCAGGCGATCCGACCAATCGGAGCGCGGCGGTCGCGTTGTGATTAGCTCGTCCTCCTGTCAATCCGCCCGGGGGGCGGTTGCCATGGTGAGGAAGCCCCGCCCGGTCGCGCATGCGCAGTAGTAAGGACGGCGCCGCCCTCACTACTGCGCATGCGCCACCGGGCGGGGCGTCCTCACCATGGCAACCGCCCCCTGGCGGATTGACAGGAGGACGAGCCAATCACAGCGCGACCGCCGCGCTCCGATTGGTCGGATCGCCTGCCGCGCTCCGATTGGCCGGGGTGGGAGGCGCTGAAGATTGACGGCGCGACCGACCAATGGGACGGGCTCCCCGAGGACGGAAGCCGCTTCCGGCGCCGTGACCAATGGGCGCGCCGCATGGGCGGGCCGAGCCGCTCCGGAAGCGGAGGGGGCCGGGGGAAAATGGCGGCGCGCGCAGAAGCGGCTGCGGCGCGGCGCGGACCGCACCGCACCGGACCGGCGCGGGCGGAAAGCACCGGGCAGCCGGACAGCGTCGCGGTGCCGCTGGACAGCGTCGCGGTGCCGCTGGACAGCGTCGCGGTGCCGCTGGACAGCGTCGCGAGGCAGCTGGACAGCGTCGAGGCCAGCGGGGGGGCGCGGGGAAGGCGGCCGGGGTCCCGAGGCGGCTCCGAGGGGAGACGGCGTTGCGGGGGGGCGGGCTGAGGCGTCTGGGGAGGTGCTCGCGGCTCCTGGGGCTGGCAAACGGGCTCGCGTGGCTGGTGTTGGGGCTTCAGCCGGAGAGGGAGTCGTGTGGCTTTGGGCTGAGGGGCGGGGGTGGAGTCCGGCGTTTTGGGGACTCGAGCAGAGGCTCAGCGGCTGGGTTTTGGGGCTCGGAAGGGGGCAGTAAGTGATGCGGTTTGGGGGCGGAGAGCAGAAGCCGTTTTGGCTGGTTCTGCAGGGGGGGTGGGCAGGAGGGCGTTGGGGGCTGCGGGGGAAAGCAGGGGCTGGGCGGGCTGCGGGGTGCTCAAACAGCAGGTGAGGTTTTCAAATCTGCAACTTGTAACTGTTGCAGCTTTGTTCTGGCTTCCTCCATTTTTGCAAAAGCTTCTGTTGCTAGACAGAGCATTCCTCTGTGTATCAGCTACTTGAGCTAGTTTATTTCAATGCGTCTGATCAGGTTTGTCTGTTCAGCAAAGTGGCATTTAAAGGTGACGTTTCACCGGATGCCAGCGGCTGTGCCTTATTTCCAGTATAAAGATGTATTCCCCAAATATCAGAGTGGGATATAACAACTGCAGCTGGTCAAAAGTAACACTGAAATGCAAAATTTAGAATTTCTTTTTTCCCATTGGCTCCTCCTCAGTATGAACACAAAGTTAATTTCTATTCTTAATTCCTATTTATGCTACATATATGAAGGATGAACGCGAGGAAAGGAGACCATAAAATACTGGCCTATTGCTATTTGTATGCTGTGCTTTGAACAGAAGAGACAAAACTGTCCTTTTTGTGAAATAATACTGGCTGTATCAGTGCCGTCCTCGTGTTTTTCTTCAAAAATGTGAGATTTGTTGCCCCGAATGGTGAGAGTAGTTTTTGTTAATGGAAGTCGCAAGAGGTTCTGCCACCTTAAAAACCATAGAATCGTAGAATGGTTAGAGTTGGAAGGGACCTTCAAGATCATCGTGTTGCAGCCCCCCTGCCTTGGGCAGGGACGCCTCCACTAGAGCGGGTTGCTCAAAGCCCCGTCCAGCCTGGCCTTAAACACTTCCAGGGATGGGGCATCCACAGCTTCCCCGGGCAACCTGTTCCAGTGCCTCACCACCCTCACGGTAAAGAATTTCCTCCTAACATCTAGTCTGAATCTCCCCTCTTCCGATTTAAAACCGTTACCCCTTGTCCTGTCGCTACCTTTCCCGACAGAGAGTCCCTCTCCGGCTCTCCCGTAGGCTCCCTTCAGATATTGGAAGGCTGCTCTGAGGTCTCCCCGGAGCCTTCTCTTCTCCAGGCTGAACAACCCCAGCTCTCTCAGTCTCTCTTCACAGGGGAGGTGCTCCGTCCCTCCGATGGTTTTCGTGGCCCTCCGCTGGGCCCCTTCCAACAGGTCCACGTCCTTCCCGTGTCGAGGACTCCAAAGCTGGACACCGTACGCCAGGTGGGGTCTCGCGCGCGCAGAGTAGAGGGGGGTAGAATCGCCTCCCGTGACCCGCTGGCCACGCTTCTCTTGATGCAGCCCAGGGTGGGGTTGGCTTTCTGGGCTGCCAGCGCGCGTTGCCGGCTCGTACTGACATGTAATAATGCTACTGACGTACCGTTAGCAGCCTCGTGTTAAAAGAAGCGAGAAGCTGTAATATCCTTAATTTAGACAGTTTTTACGTGAAATGGTGCATCCTCACTGTTTCGTCACTTTCAGGAGCGAGCAATTGACCGAGAGCAGGAGAGAGACCTTTTCCAGCAAGAGATAGGGAAGCCGGAACAACAGCTTAAGGTTCCACAAAGGATTCGGCCTGTCAGCGAGCATCAAACCGGAGAGGTAACGCGCGCTATTGCTTGTACTCAAGGGATCTAAATGGTACGCTGACAGCCGTTCGGATACCCTAGGGAAGCTGTTTTATGGTGTCCCTAACCTGCATCCGTTCGCAAGGCAGGAAAGGAAATCCCCCGAGATGCAAGGCTACGGTGTCGGGGGAACGTGGGGAAAGTGTGTTCTGGGTGTTTTTTGAGTCGGTCGGTTGGATGTTTTTAGTAGCAGACACACAGAAGCCTCGTAACTTTCAAAAAGACTCCCTCGCGTAACTTAATTTAGAAAATGGGGTTTTCAAAAGCCCGTGGAAACATTCAGGACTCCTGTAGCGATTCCCCCTGCTCTTGCGTCCTTTTGTGACATCCTGTTGGTAGCACGGGTACGGGCACCGCAGGAACGCGGTGACCAAGGGGTCACAGCCGAGACGTAGCGGCGCTCTCTGCGTGCGCCTCCCCGGGAGACGTCTGTCTCCCCTGAAACAATCTGGTGACCGCAGAAGGGCAGCTCGAGGAAGTCACAGCAACCTCTTAGGCCCAGCAAAAGCCAGAAAAGCGACAGCGGTGCAAACGCTGTGTGTTGTGAAGCTTTTTGCCTGTCTTGTTTGGTGACCTTTGGGTCAATTGAACTGCATTTTATTTTTTGGTGGGTTTTCTCCTGTCTTGCTTTTAGAGCAAGGCTGATATTTTTGCGTGATTCTCTCGCCCGATTTTCAGTCTTCAGCTTCTTCTCAGGTGGCACTGCGATTTTCAAAGAAAAGCTCTTCCTTTCGGTTCAGTTCAGTTGCTGTCGTTCGGTTCTTAAATGGTAGCAACGTTTAGTATTCTATATTAGATAGTTCATGACCACAGACAGTAATGGGACATACATGGATAGACGTGAAATGTAAGTTGTCAAAATATTTATTGCCTTACAATTCTCGGAGGTAGGGGTGTGTTTCCTGGGGTTTCAAAATCTATTTCACTAAAAAGGTTTGTAACAAATCCTGCAAAGTGTTCAGCCCGTACCGGGCGACCTGGCTGTCGTCAGCCTCTGCGTACAAGGAGTGGTGGGCCATTAGCCGAATGTGTGTTAACCGACACGCGTGGAGCAATTCCGCATCCGTCTGCTTCTGTGGCAAAGCGGGTGCCCGCTCCTGTCCTACGGACACGTTCCACAGAGGGGGGAGGCACAATTAGTTTTCCTGAATCCGGGATGTTCGTTTTGAGTTCGTTTTGTGATGCGTCTCCTCATAATTTGAGGCATGGGTAGCGTGTGAATTCCTAGTTAAAATTCTCACAGTTAAAAAGGCAAAACTTCTCCCGAGAAAAAAAATTTCAAATTTGATTGCATAATGAAACGAGGCCTGTTTTTCTGCACAGAAACGATTTGTGGGAATCGTCCTGAATTACAAGCGTGTATACCCAGATGTGTACACTCCAAGTTGGCAGATAGGCTGCAGCAGCAATGTAAAGCATGCTTTAAGGTGAAAGATGGCTGTAACTGTGATGAAAACTTTAAGGTTCGTACTAGATGCTTTTAAAGTAGGATTTTTCACAGGCAGGCGCAGCGGCAATTTTAGAGCCGAGTGGTGCCGAATATTACCCATTTACAGACAGAATTCTCGGTACTGTCTTAGATTTACATCGAATTTCTATCAAATGAGCCACCTAGCCTTCCTATATAGTATATTTTGGTGCCCCGATATTACTTGGCGTATTTCATAAGTATACCTTTTATGGCCGTTTCTCGTGCTTTTCCGAGAGAGCTGCTTTACTTTTTCATAGTTGCACGGTTTTTGAATGCCTCTTCTGCCTTTCAGATCTTCTCTTTCTCCTACGCCTTAAATACTCGTACAAGAACAGGCAGAAAATGTTATGTGCAGCTGTAACGTGCTTTGGGGTTTTTTTTTGGTAGGATGAAATGGAAATACTGGGACTGGCGATCCAGAAGTCTGAAGAAGCCACCGTAAAGGACCGTCCCAGTGACTACCGTCGAGTTAGGATTATTAAAAGCACCAAAGCGACACGCTCGTAGAGATGGGGACTACCTCTGGACACGTGTTAATCCCGGTCAGGTGTCCTCGGGATACAGATGGTCTGCGCTTCCTGCTCTGACAAGACAGAAGCGATGAGCTTCAGGATGAGCTCCTGAAGACAAGAAAGAGGCCAGGTGCCGGGGTTCTTGTCTCTTTGTTTGTTTGTTTGTTTGTTTGTTTGTTTTGGGCGGGGGGTGGCGGGCGGGCGGGCGGGCGTGTGGCTTCCAAAACAGGGTGCGCGGTTGACTGCAGGTGGCAGCCTGCAGAGCTCTTTTGCTGCCTGACCTCGCCTTTTCTTTGTCACTCCTCTTTCATGGCATCTGCGCTGAAAGCCGGGGCGGTCAACGAAGAGACGTGGACAAAACGGGACGAACCGGCGCCGCTTCTGCCTGTTTTCCAGGCTTTGCCACGAACCAAGGAGCATCATCAGCCTCGTCACTGGTGGCGGCGAGTCCTGAGGTGGCTTAGGTGAGTCGAGCCTTCCAGGAACGTCCGTTGTCCGTAGCCTACGGCGTGTCATTTGGACGTCAGTCGGAAGGAGGTTTCCCTTTCTGAAAGGGCACCGGTTTCTCGTGCCAAGCGGTTGCCTCTCCTGAAGTTCCCACGAGAGGGGATCCTCGGAGACGATGCGCTGGGCAGCAGAAGTCATCAGCGAGGAGACGTCGCGCGCTCTATTAAATAGGGACAAAAAGAAAGACGATGTCCTTCCAAAGGCCCGAGCGCGGCACCTCTTCCGACGGCCGATGGCATGGCCGGCCTTTGGGCTCTGGGTCCCCCGTAACAGCGGGGACACGGCCAAACCCTGTTCCTCTGCGTGTTCGGCACAGCCAAAAGCCTTGGCCGGTCCGCCGGTCGTTTTCGGTAGCCTGGTGGATCGCGGCACCGGGGATTGGATTTCCCCCCGCCAAAAGTACAGCCGTTTGGGGAATCTCTTACCTTCCTGGTTTTTTCTATCGTAAAGGAGACTTTAAAAAAAGGGTTAAAGTCGTATAACGTGCAAACTGACTTGCAGGCTTTAAACGGCAACCGTCCACCGGCTGTAGCCTACAGCGTCTTAGGCGTCCCTAAGCGGCGAGGTATTTGTTCCAAATCTTTGAAAAGAGAGGCGACTGAAGGTAACGGGTTGGGTGTTTGGTTGGGTTTTTTTTCTAGTTTTTTTGTTTTTTGTTTTTCCCCCCCCTTTTCTTTAGGCGGAGCGCTCTGAAGAACCTGATTTCTGCCTGGCTTTCAGCGTCGCGTTTCCCCGGCAGTGCGGTAGCATCTCTCTCGGGCAGTGCCGCCGGCCAGATGTCCCTCCTCCTTGGGTAGGAGAGAAAGCAGCCCCCGGTCAAATGACAACTGCGCGTTCTGGAGACGGAGAGCGCAACGGTGGGGGTTCGGAGCTGTGCCAGTTGAATTCGCGCCGAAGAAAAAGTCCGAGGCTTTTCTAGCGTGAGTATTTTTCTTGGCCGTATCTAAACGCGCGCAGAGCTTTCCAGCGGCAGGGAAAGGGAAGGGAGGAGGCGCTTCCCCCCAGCGGGCGGAGGGTTTGTTCCGCTGTTAGGCTGAGAAGGTGTTGCAAGTGGCACGGGTCAGTCTGAATAGGGACCTGAAGCGTCGGGATGGCTCCGGCTTTGGCAGGCCGTGCCGTCTTTGGAGCGGAGCTGTTTCCCCGCAATCCTCCTGTAGCTCAGCTCCTGTCCTGTCCCTCGGCCGGAGGGAATTCCTCTACTCTCTTCGGTGCTCTTTCGTTTGATGATGCTGATCTCCGGTTGGGGTTTGCTGTTTGTTTTGCAGGTGCCTCGTTGTCCGCGTCTCGTGCTGCTCGACAGATGCCCCGGCCCGGGTTTGCAGCCGGTGGTGGAGCCGCCTGAGGGGAAGGGGCCAGCCCTGGGTCTGGTCGTTCGGTGCATTTTTTGGGGCGAATTAAAAAAACCGGTGTGTGTGTGGGGGGGGGTGGTGGTGTGATGATGTCATTTGGGGCAGCCGGATGTCAGCGGGGGAGCGACGGTGCGGCGGAGGAGCAGGTGAGTGGGGGTTAAGTGGGGTTCCCCCCACAAGAGGGTGGGTCACGGCCCCCAAACGCCTGAAAACTTGGTGCGGGGCAGGTGGTTGGGGTTTTGGGCGGTGGTGTTTAAAAAATGTTAAAAGCTGTATATGCGGGGGTGAGGCATTGGAGTAGAGAACAATCTCTCATTTTTCTGTGTGTTGAAAAATAATATTCCCTTACGTATATAAAAGGAGTTCCAAATACCAACCCGTATCTCTAAGGATTCTGTATTATTTAATGGGAGTTTAGACGACGGAAAGATTTTTTAAAAGATTTATTTATAAAGAGAGATTGAAGCGTCAAAGCGGATGTCTGGACAGGTCGCTAGTCCAATTGGATGTTGTCTATCGTGCGTGTTAATCTGTAAGTCTAAACAGATGTGACTCTTAGCAGACGTTCTGTCGAAGTGTATCAAGAGCATCCGTTTTCCCTAAGTCTTACCCACGGGTCGGTCAGTGCGGAGGCGTAAACGCCTGTGCTGTAGATGGTTCCAGACTGCAAAGAGAGCCTATCGCTAGAAGGGATTTCCAAACTGGCCCTCCCCTCTGCTCTCTCTTGCCGGCGTCCAAGCGCTTTCAAAAGCGCTTTAAGCAGGAGTGTTGATTCCCAGGAGGATAGGGAAGCTCTACAGAGAGACTTAGGTAGATTGGATCGTTGGGCCAACATCAGTGGTATGAGTTTCAACAAGGGCGAGCGCCAGGTTCTGCGCGTGGGCCACAATAACCCCGAGCAGCGCTACAGGCTTGGGGAAACGTGGCTGGAAAACCACCTGGAAGAAAGAGACCTGGGGGTTCTAATGGACAAGCGGCTGAACGTGAGCCGGCAGTGTGCCCAGGTGGCCACGAAAGCCAACGGCATCCTGGCTTGTATTAGAAACAGCGTGAGCAGCAGAAGTAGGGAGGCGATTGTGCCCCTGTACTCGGCACTGGTGAGGCCGCACCTGGAGTATTGCGTCCGGTTTTGGGCACCTCAATCCAAGAGAGATGTCGAGGTGCTGGAGCGAGTGCAGAGGAGGGCAACGAAGCTGGTGAAGGGCCTGGAAAACAAATCCTATGAAGAGCGGTTGAAGGAGCTGGGACTGTTTAGTATGAGGAAGAGGGGGCTGAGGGGAGACCTCGTCACTCTCTAAACCTACTTGAAAGGACACTGTAGAGAGGTCGGTGCTGGTCTCCTGGCACGGGTAGGTAATGACAGAACGAGAGGGAACGGCTTCAAGCTCCAACAGGGTAGGTTTAGACTGGACATTAGGAAAGAATGTTTCACAGAGGGAGTGGTCGGGCATTGGAACAGGCTACCCAGGGAGGTGGTCGAGTCACCATCCCTGGATGTGTTTAAGAACCGTTGAGATGTGGTGTTGGGGGATATGGTGTAGGGGAGAACTTTGTAGAGTAGGGTAGATGGTTGGACTCGATGATCCCAAGGGTCTCTTGCAACCTAGACGATTCTATGATTCTATGAAAAGCAGCCCCTTCCCCCGTTTCCCCTCCCGCCCTGGGGAGCTGGATCGGTGCAGCGGGACAGGAGGAAAAAAACGCAGCCCCGTTTTCCTGCAGGGACGCAAAGCTCCCCGATGTCTCTGTGGTGGATAAGGCGGCACCCCCGCCTGCCTTCCTGGACGCCGGCGGACTGGCTGCTGTCGCCCCCACGGCCCCCGGGGCCACGCGCAGAGCGCCGCGGCGTCCCTGGGGCTGGTTGCGGGGCGAACACCGGAGGTTTTTGGCGCCGAGGCGACGGCTGCGGCTGCCCGGACTGCGAGCGGGGACAGGGCAGAGAGCGGGAAGGCCTGCCCGCCGGTAAGTGGTCACGGTCCCTGGGTGGAGGGAAGCGGGCTGAGAGCGGTCACCGCTCATGGCCCCGGTGAGGTCTCAGAGGGGGACAAGGAAGGGGGCGTGGGCGCTGCCCGGTGCTTTCCGCCCGCTGCGGACCGGTCCGCAGCGATTTCTGGGCTGGCCGCCGTTTTCCCCCGGCCCCCTCCGGTTCCGGAGCGGCTCGGCCCGCCCATACCGCGCGCCCATTGGTCGCGGTGCCGTAAGCGGCGTCCGTCCTCTAGGAGCCCCCGTCCCATTGGTCGATCGCGCCGTCAATCTCCAGCGCCTCCCAGTCCGGCCAATCGGAGCGCGGCAGGCGATCCGACCAATCGGAGCGGGGCGGTCGCGTTGTGATTGGCTCGTCCTCCTGTCAATCCGCCCGGGGGGCGGTTGCCATGGTGAGGAAGCCCCGCCCGGTCGCGCATGCGCAGTAGTAAGGACGGCGCCGTCCTCACTACTGCGCATGCGCCACCGGGCGGGGCGTCCTCACCATGGCAACCGCCATTGACGTCCCACTCCGGCCAATCGGAGCGCGGCAGGCGATCCGACCAATCGGAGCGCGGCGGTCGCGTTGTGATTAGCTCGTCCTCCTGTCAATCCGCCCGGGGGGCGGTTGCCATGGTGAGGAAGCCCCGCCCGGTCGCGCATGCGCAGTAGTAAGGACGGCGCCGCCCTCACTACTGCGCATGCGCCACCGGGCGGGGCGTCCTCACCATGGCAACCGCCCCCTGGCGGATTGACAGGAGGACGAGCCAATCACAGCGCGACCGCCGCGCTCCGATTGGTCGGATCGCCTGCCGCGCTCCGATTGGCCGGGGTGGGAGGCGCTGAAGATTGACGGCGCGACCGACCAATGGGACGGGCTCCCCGAGGACGGAAGCCGCTTCCGGCGCCGTGACCAATGGGCGCGCCGCATGGGCGGGCCGAGCCGCTCCGGAAGCGGAGGGGGCCGGGGGAAAATGGCGGCGCGCGCAGAAGCGGCTGCGGCGCGGCGCGGACCGCACCGCACCGGACCGGCGCGGGCGGAAAGCACCGGGCAGCCGGACAGCGTCGCGGTCCCGCTGGACAGCGTCGCGGTGCCGCTGGACAGCGTCGCGGTGCCGCTGGACAGCGTCGCGAGGCAGCTGGACAGCGTCGAGGCCAGCGGGGGGGCGCGGGGAAGGCGGCCGGGGTCCCGAGGCGGCTCCGAGGGGAGACGGCGTTGCGGGGGGGCGGGCTGAGGCGTCTGGGGAGGTGCTCGCGGCTCCTGGGGCTGGCAAACGGGCTCGCGTGGCTGGTGTTGGGGCTTCAGCCGGAGAGGGAGTCGTGTGGCTTTGGGCTGAGGGGCGGGGGTGGAGTCCGGCGTTTTGGGGACTCGAGCAGAGGCTCAGCGGCTGGGTTTTGGGGCTCGGAAGGGGGCAGTAAGTGATGCGGTTTGGGGGCGGAGAGCAGAAGCCGTTTTGGCTGGTTCTGCAGGGGGGGTGGGCAGGAGGGCGTTGGGGGCTGCGGGGGAAAGCAGGGGCTGGGCGGGCTGCGGGGTGCTCAAACAGCAGGTGAGGTTTTCAAATCTGCAACTTGTAACTGTTGCAGCTTTGTTCTGGCTTCCTCCATTTTTGCAAAAGCTTCTGTTGCTAGACAGAGCATTCCTCTGTGTATCAGCTACTTGAGCTAGTTTATTTCAATGCGTCTGATCAGGTTTGTCTGTTCAGCAAAGTGGCATTTAAAGGTGACGTTTCACCGGATGCCAGCGGCTGTGCCTTATTTCCAGTATAAAGATGTATTCCCCAAATATCAGAGTGGGATATAACAACTGCAGCTGGTCAAAAGTAACACTGAAATGCAAAATTTAGAATTTCTTTTTTCCCATTGGCTCCTCCTCAGTATGAACACAAAGTTAATTTCTATTCTTAATTCCTATTTATGCTACATATATGAAGGATGAACGCGAGGAAAGGAGACCATAAAATACTGGCCTATTGCTATTTGTATGCTGTGCTTTGAACAGAAGAGACAAAACTGTCCTTTTTGTGAAATAATACTGGCTGTATCAGTGCCGTCCTCGTGTTTTTCTTCAAAAATGTGAGATTTGTTGCCCCGAATGGTGAGAGTAGTTTTTGTTAATGGAAGTCGCAAGAGGTTCTGCCACCTTAAAAACCATAGAATCGTAGAATGGTTAGAGTTGGAAGGGACCTTCAAGATCATCGTGTTGCAGCCCCCCTGCCTTGGGCAGGGACGCCTCCACTAGAGCGGGTTGCTCAAAGCCCCGTCCAGCCTGGCCTTAAACACTTCCAGGGATGGGGCATCCACAGCTTCCCCGGGCAACCTGTTCCAGTGCCTCACCACCCTCACGGTAAAGAATTTCCTCCTAACATCTAGTCTGAATCTCCCCTCTTCCGATTTAAAACCGTTACCCCTTGTCCTGTCGCTACCTTTCCCGACAGAGAGTCCCTCTCCGGCTCTCCCGTAGGCTCCCTTCAGATATTGGAAGGCTGCTCTGAGGTCTCCCCGGAGCCTTCTCTTCTCCAGGCTGAACAACCCCAGCTCTCTCAGTCTCTCTTCACAGGGGAGGTGCTCCGTCCCTCCGATGGTTTTCGTGGCCCTCCGCTGGGCCCCTTCCAACAGGTCCACGTCCTTCCCGTGTCGAGGACTCCAAAGCTGGACACCGTACGCCAGGTGGGGTCTCGCGCGCGCAGAGTAGAGGGGGGTAGAATCGCCTCCCGTGACCCGCTGGCCACGCTTCTCTTGATGCAGCCCAGGGTGGGGTTGGCTTTCTGGGCTGCCAGCGCGCGTTGCCGGCTCGTACTGACATGTAATAATGCTACTGACGTACCGTTAGCAGCCTCGTGTTAAAAGAAGCGAGAAGCTGTAATATCCTTAATTTAGACAGTTTTTACGTGAAATGGTGCATCCTCACTGTTTCGTCACTTTCAGGAGCGAGCAATTGACCGAGAGCAGGAGAGAGACCTTTTCCAGCAAGAGATAGGGAAGCCGGAACAACAGCTTAAGGTTCCACAAAGGATTCGGCCTGTCAGCGAGCATCAAACCGGAGAGGTAACGCGCGCTATTGCTTGTACTCAAGGGATCTAAATGGTACGCTGACAGCCGTTCGGATACCCTAGGGAAGCTGTTTTATGGTGTCCCTAACCTGCATCCGTTCGCAAGGCAGGAAAGGAAATCCCCCGAGATGCAAGGCTACGGTGTCGGGGGAACGTGGGGAAAGTGTGTTCTGGGTGTTTTTTGAGTCGGTCGGTTGGATGTTTTTAGTAGCAGACACACAGAAGCCTCGTAACTTTCAAAAAGACTCCCTCGCGTAACTTAATTTAGAAAATGGGGTTTTCAAAAGCCCGTGGAAACATTCAGGACTCCTGTAGCGATTCCCCCTGCTCTTGCGTCCTTTTGTGACATCCTGTTGGTAGCACGGGTACGGGCACCGCAGGAACGCGGTGACCAAGGGGTCACAGCCGAGACGTAGCGGCGCTCTCTGCGTGCGCCTCCCCGGGAGACGTCTGTCTCCCCTGAAACAATCTGGTGACCGCAGAAGGGCAGCTCGAGGAAGTCACAGCAACCTCTTAGGCCCAGCAAAAGCCAGAAAAGCGACAGCGGTGCAAACGCTGTGTGTTGTGAAGCTTTTTGCCTGTCTTGTTTGGTGACCTTTGGGTCAATTGAACTGCATTTTATTTTTTGGTGGGTTTTCTCCTGTCTTGCTTTTAGAGCAAGGCTGATATTTTTGCGTGATTCTCTCGCCCGATTTTCAGTCTTCAGCTTCTTCTCAGGTGGCACTGCGATTTTCAAAGAAAAGCTCTTCCTTTCGGTTCAGTTCAGTTGCTGTCGTTCGGTTCTTAAATGGTAGCAACGTTTAGTATTCTATATTAGATAGTTTATGACCACAGACAGTAATGGGACATACATGGATAGACGTGAAATGTAAGTTGTCAAAATATTTATTGCCTTACAATTCTCGGAGGTAGGGGTGTGTTTCCTGGGGTTTCAAAATCTATTTCACTAAAAAGGTTTGTAACAAATCCTGCAAAGTGTTCAGCCCGTACCGGGCGACCTGGCTGTCGTCAGCCTCTGCGTACAAGGAGTGGTGGGCCATTAGCCGAATGTGTGTTAACCGACACGCGTGGAGCAATTCCGCATCCGTCTGCTTCTGTGGCAAAGCGGGTGCCCGCTCCTGTCCTACGGACACGTTCCACAGAGGGGGGAGGCACAATTAGTTTTCCTGAATCCGGGATGTTCGTTTTGAGTTCGTTTTGTGATGCGTCTCCTCATAATTTGAGGCATGGGTAGCGTGTGAATTCCTAGTTAAAATTCTCACAGTTAAAAAGGCAAAACTTCTCCCGAGAAAAAAAATTTCAAATTTGATTGCATAATGAAACGAGGCCTGTTTTTCTGCACAGAAACGATTTGTGGGAATCGTCCTGAATTACAAGCGTGTATACCCAGATGTGTACACTCCAAGTTGGCAGATAGGCTGCAGCAGCAATGTAAAGCATGCTTTAAGGTGAAAGATGGCTGTAACTGTGATGAAAACTTTAAGGTTCGTACTAGATGCTTTTAAAGTAGGATTTTTCACAGGCAGGCGCAGCGGCAATTTTAGAGCCGAGTGGTGCCGAATATTACCCATTTACAGACAGAATTCTCGGTACTGTCTTAGATTTACATCGAATTTCTATCAAATGAGCCACCTAGCCTTCCTATATAGTATATTTTGGTGCCCCGATATTACTTGGCGTATTTCATAAGTATACCTTTTATGGCCGTTTCTCGTGCTTTTCCGAGAGAGCTGCTTTACTTTTTCATAGTTGCACGGTTTTTGAATGCCTCTTCTGCCTTTCAGATCTTCTCTTTCTCCTACGCCTTAAATACTCGTACAAGAACAGGCAGAAAATGTTATGTGCAGCTGTAACGTGCTTTGGGGTTTTTTTTTGGTAGGATGAAATGGAAATACTGGGACTGGCGATCCAGAAGTCTGAAGAAGCCACCGTAAAGGACCGTCCCAGTGACTACCGTCGAGTTAGGATTATTAAAAGCACCAAAGCGACACGCTCGTAGAGATGGGGACTACCTCTGGACACGTGTTAATCCCGGTCAGGTGTCCTCGGGATACAGATGGTCTGCGCTTCCTGCTCTGACAAGACAGAAGCGATGAGCTTCAGGATGAGCTCCTGAAGACAAGAAAGAGGCCAGGTGCCGGGGTTCTTGTCTCTTTGTTTGTTTGTTTGTTTGTTTGTTTGTTTTGGGCGGGGGGTGGCGGGCGGGCGGGCGGGCGTGTGGCTTCCAAAACAGGGTGCGCGGTTGACTGCAGGTGGCAGCCTGCAGAGCTCTTTTGCTGCCTGACCTCGCCTTTTCTTTGTCACTCCTCTTTCATGGCATCTGCGCTGAAAGCCGGGGCGGTCAACGAAGAGACGTGGACAAAACGGGACGAACCGGCGCCGCTTCTGCCTGTTTTCCAGGCTTTGCCACGAACCAAGGAGCATCATCAGCCTCGTCACTGGTGGCGGCGAGTCCTGAGGTGGCTTAGGTGAGTCGAGCCTTCCAGGAACGTCCGTTGTCCGTAGCCTACGGCGTGTCATTTGGACGTCAGTCGGAAGGAGGTTTCCCTTTCTGAAAGGGCACCGGTTTCTCGTGCCAAGCGGTTGCCTCTCCTGAAGTTCCCACGAGAGGGGATCCTCGGAGACGATGCGCTGGGCAGCAGAAGTCATCAGCGAGGAGACGTCGCGCGCTCTATTAAATAGGGACAAAAAGAAAGACGATGTCCTTCCAAAGGCCCGAGCGCGGCACCTCTTCCGACGGCCGATGGCATGGCCGGCCTTTGGGCTCTGGGTCCCCCGTAACAGCGGGGACACGGCCAAACCCTGTTCCTCTGCGTGTTCGGCACAGCCAAAAGCCTTGGCCGGTCCGCCGGTCGTTTTCGGTAGCCTGGTGGATCGCGGCACCGGGGATTGGATTTCCCCCCGCCAAAAGTACAGCCGTTTGGGGAATCTCTTACCTTCCTGGTTTTTTCTATCGTAAAGGAGACTTTAAAAAAAGGGTTAAAGTCGTATAACGTGCAAACTGACTTGCAGGCTTTAAACGGCAACCGTCCACCGGCTGTAGCCTACAGCGTCTTAGGCGTCCCTAAGCGGCGAGGTATTTGTTCCAAATCTTTGAAAAGAGAGGCGACTGAAGGTAACGGGTTGGGTGTTTGGTTGGGTTTTTTTTCTAGTTTTTTTGTTTTTTGTTTTTCCCCCCCCTTTTCTTTAGGCGGAGCGCTCTGAAGAACCTGATTTCTGCCTGGCTTTCAGCGTCGCGTTTCCCCGGCAGTGCGGTAGCATCTCTCTCGGGCAGTGCCGCCGGCCAGATGTCCCTCCTCCTTGGGTAGGAGAGAAAGCAGCCCCCGGTCAAATGACAACTGCGCGTTCTGGAGACGGAGAGCGCAACGGTGGGGGTTCGGAGCTGTGCCAGTTGAATTCGCGCCGAAGAAAAAGTCCGAGGCTTTTCTAGCGTGAGTATTTTTCTTGGCCGTATCTAAACGCGCGCAGAGCTTTCCAGCGGCAGGGAAAGGGAAGGGAGGAGGCGCTTCCCCCCAGCGGGCGGAGGGTTTGTTCCGCTGTTAGGCTGAGAAGGTGTTGCAAGTGGCACGGGTCAGTCTGAATAGGGACCTGAAGCGTCGGGATGGCTCCGGCTTTGGCAGGCCGTGCCGTCTTTGGAGCGGAGCTGTTTCCCCGCAATCCTCCTGTAGCTCAGCTCCTGTCCTGTCCCTCGGCCGGAGGGAATTCCTCTACTCTCTTCGGTGCTCTTTCGTTTGATGATGCTGATCTCCGGTTGGGGTTTGCTGTTTGTTTTGCAGGTGCCTCGTTGTCCGCGTCTCGTGCTGCTCGACAGATGCCCCGGCCCGGGTTTGCAGCCGGTGGTGGAGCCGCCTGAGGGGAAGGGGCCAGCCCTGGGTCTGGTCGTTCGGTGCATTTTTTGGGGCGAATTAAAAAAACCGGTGTGTGTGTGGGGGGGGGTGGTGGTGTGATGATGTCATTTGGGGCAGCCGGATGTCAGCGGGGGAGCGACGGTGCGGCGGAGGAGCAGGTGAGTGGGGGTTAAGTGGGGTTCCCCCCACAAGAGGGTGGGTCACGGCCCCCAAACGCCTGAAAACTTGGTGCGGGGCAGGTGGTTGGGGTTTTGGGCGGTGGTGTTTAAAAAATGTTAAAAGCTGTATATGCGGGGGTGAGGCATTGGAGTAGAGAACAATCTCTCATTTTTCTGTGTGTTGAAAAATAATATTCCCTTACGTATATAAAAGGAGTTCCAAATACCAACCCGTATCTCTAAGGATTCTGTATTATTTAATGGGAGTTTAGACGACGGAAAGATTTTTTAAAAGATTTATTTATAAAGAGAGATTGAAGCGTCAAAGCGGATGTCTGGACAGGTCGCTAGTCCAATTGGATGTTGTCTATCGTGCGTGTTAATCTGTAAGTCTAAACAGATGTGACTCTTAGCAGACGTTCTGTCGAAGTGTATCAAGAGCATCCGTTTTCCCTAAGTCTTACCCACGGGTCGGTCAGTGCGGAGGCGTAAACGCCTGTGCTGTAGATGGTTCCAGACTGCAAAGAGAGCCTATCGCTAGAAGGGATTTCCAAACTGGCCCTCCCCTCTGCTCTCTCTTGCCGGCGTCCAAGCGCTTTCAAAAGCGCTTTAAGCAGGAGTGTTGATTCCCAGGAGGATAGGGAAGCTCTACAGAGAGACTTAGGTAGATTGGATCGTTGGGCCAACATCAGTGGTATGAGTTTCAACAAGGGCGAGCGCCAGGTTCTGCGCGTGGGCCACAATAACCCCGAGCAGCGCTACAGGCTTGGGGAAACGTGGCTGGAAAACCACCTGGAAGAAAGAGACCTGGGGGTTCTAATGGACAAGCGGCTGAACGTGAGCCGGCAGTGTGCCCAGGTGGCCACGAAAGCCAACGGCATCCTGGCTTGTATTAGAAACAGCGTGAGCAGCAGAAGTAGGGAGGCGATTGTGCCCCTGTACTCGGCACTGGTGAGGCCGCACCTGGAGTATTGCGTCCGGTTTTGGGCACCTCAATCCAAGAGAGATGTCGAGGTGCTGGAGCGAGTGCAGAGGAGGGCAACGAAGCTGGTGAAGGGCCTGGAAAACAAATCCTATGAAGAGCGGTTGAAGGAGCTGGGACTGTTTAGTATGAGGAAGAGGGGGCTGAGGGGAGACCTCGTCACTCTCTAAACCTACTTGAAAGGACACTGTAGAGAGGTCGGTGCTGGTCTCCTGGCACGGGTAGGTAATGACAGAACGAGAGGGAACGGCTTCAAGCTCCAACAGGGTAGGTTTAGACTGGACATTAGGAAAGAATGTTTCACAGAGGGAGTGGTCGGGCATTGGAACAGGCTACCCAGGGAGGTGGTCGAGTCACCATCCCTGGATGTGTTTAAGAACCGTTGAGATGTGGTGTTGGGGGATATGGTGTAGGGGAGAACTTTGTAGAGTAGGGTAGATGGTTGGACTCGATGATCCCAAGGGTCTCTTGCAACCTAGACGATTCTATGATTCTATGAAAAGCAGCCCCTTCCCCCGTTTCCCCTCCCGCCCTGGGGAGCTGGATCGGTGCAGCGGGACAGGAGGAAAAAAACGCAGCCCCGTTTTCCTGCAGGGACGCAAAGCTCCCCGATGTCTCTGTGGTGGATAAGGCGGCACCCCCGCCTGCCTTCCTGGACGCCGGCGGACTGGCTGCTGTCGCCCCCACGGCCCCCGGGGCCACGCGCAGAGCGCCGCGGCGTCCCTGGGGCTGGTTGCGGGGCGAACACCGGAGGTTTTTGGCGCCGAGGCGACGGCTGCGGCTGCCCGGACTGCGAGCGGGGACAGGGCAGAGAGCGGGAAGGCCTGCCCGCCGGTAAGTGGTCACGGTCCCTGGGTGGAGGGAAGCGGGCTGAGAGCGGTCACCGCTCATGGCCCCGGTGAGGTCTCAGAGGGGGACAAGGAAGGGGGCGTGGGCGCTGCCCGGTGCTTTCCGCCCGCTGCGGACCGGTCCGCAGCGATTTCTGGGCTGGCCGCCGTTTTCCCCCGGCCCCCTCCGGTTCCGGAGCGGCTCGGCCCGCCCATACCGCGCGCCCATTGGTCGCGGTGCCGTAAGCGGCGTCCGTCCTCTAGGAGCCCCCGTCCCATTGGTCGATCGCGCCGTCAATCTCCAGCGCCTCCCAGTCCGGCCAATCGGAGCGCGGCAGGCGATCCGACCAATCGGAGCGGGGCGGTCGCGTTGTGATTGGCTCGTCCTCCTGTCAATCCGCCCGGGGGGCGGTTGCCATGGTGAGGAAGCCCCGCCCGGTCGCGCATGCGCAGTAGTAAGGACGGCGCCGTCCTCACTACTGCGCATGCGCCACCGGGCGGGGCGTCCTCACCATGGCAACCGCCATTGACGTCCCACTCCGGCCAATTGGAGCGCGGCAGGCGATCCGACCAATCGGAGCGCGGCGGTCGCGTTGTGATTGGCTCGTCCTCCTGTCAATCCTCCCGGGGGCGGTTGCCATGGTGAGGAAGCCCCGCCTGGTCGCGCATGCGCAGTAGTAAGGGCGGCGCCGTGCTCGCTACTGCCGCCTTGTGGACAAAAATCGGTACTGCAGGTGGGGGGCGCGCATGCGCAGTGGAAAGAGTGGCGCCGCCCTCGCTGCTGCCGCCGCTTGTGGACAAAAAGCGGTACTGCAGGTACGGGGGTAGGGGGGTCCGGCCGCATGCGCAGTGGACGGGGCGGGGGGGGCGCTGCGCTCGCCGCTGCCGCCCGTGCCAGCAGAAACCGGCGCTGCAGCTCGGCGGATGCGGGGGGGGAAGGCGGAGCCCTGGGAGGTTCCATTTTCCCCAAATTGGGGAAAATTATTCAATTTGGGGTTTTTTTCGGTGCTTTTCCGCAACGGAAAAGACTTCAGGGTTTTGTTAGGGTTTTTCTTGCCCTTCCCCGCCGCCGGGGACGGCGCCCATGCGGGGGCTGACGCTGCAGAACCGTAAATTGAACCCCCAAATTGAACCCCGAACATGAATAACATTTTCCCCAATTTGGGGAAAAGGGAACCTTCCCCGGTCCCGCCTCCCCCCGCTCCCCGAGCCGCACCGCCGGTTTCTGCTGGCACGGGCGGCAGCGGCGGCGAGCGCAGCGCCCCCCTTTCTACTGGGCATGCGCTTCCCCCCCCCCCCCCCCCCGCCCTGTACCTGCGTACCTGCAGTACCGCTTTTTGTCCACGAGGGGGCAGTAGCGAGCACGGCACCGCCCTCACTACTGCGCATGCGCCACCGGGCGGGGCGTCCTCACCATGGCAACCGCCATTGACGTCCCACTCCGGCCAATCGGAGCGCGGCAGGCGATCCGACCAATCGGAGCGCGGCGGTCGCGTTGTGATTGGCTCGTCCTCCTGTCAATCCGCCCGGGGGGCGGTTGCCATGGTGAGGAAGCCCCGCCCGGTCGCGCATGCGCAGTAGTAAGGACGGCACCGCCCTCACTACTGCGCATGCGCCACCGGGCGGGGCGTCCTCACCATGGCAACCGCCCCCTGGCGGATTGACAGGAGGACGAGCCAATCACAGCGCGACCGCCGCGCTCCGATTGGTCGGATCGCCTGCCGCGCTCCGATTGGCCGGGGTGGGAGGCGCTGAAGATTGACGGCGCGACCGACCAATGGGACGGGCTCCCCGAGGACGGAAGCCGCTTCCGGCGCCGTGACCAATGGGCGCGCCGCATGGGCGGGCCGAGCCGCTCCGGAAGCGGAGGGGGCCGGGGGAAAATGGCGGCGCGCGCAGAAGCGGCTGCGGCGCGGCGCGGACCGCACCGCACCGCACCGGACCGGCGCGGGCGGAAAGCACCGGGCAGCCGGACAGCGTCGCGGTGCCGCTGGACAGCGTCGCGAGGCAGCTGGACAGCGTCGAGGCCAGCGGGGGGGCGCGGGGAAGGCGGCCGGGGTCCCGAGGCGGCTCCGAGGGGAGACGGCGTTGCGGGGGGGCGGGCTGAGGCGTCTGGGGAGGTGCTCGCGGCTCCTGGGGCTGGCAAACGGGCTCGCGTGGCTGGTGTTGGGGCTTCAGCCGGAGAGGGAGTCGTGTGGCTTTGGGCTGAGGGGCGGGGGTGGAGTCCGGCGTTTTGGGGACTCGAGCAGAGGCTCAGCGGCTGGGTTTTGGGGCTCGGAAGGGGGCAGTAAGTGATGCGGTTTGGGGGCGGAGAGCAGAAGCCGTTTTGGCTGGTTCTGCAGGGGGGGTGGGCAGGAGGGCGTTGGGGGCTGCGGGGGAAAGCAGGGGCTGGGCGGGCTGCGGGGTGCTCAAACAGCAGGTGAGGTTTTCAAATCTGCAACTTGTAACTGTTGCAGCTTTGTTCTGGCTTCCTCCATTTTTGCAAAAGCTTCTGTTGCTAGACAGAGCATTCCTCTGTGTATCAGCTACTTGAGCTAGTTTATTTCAATGCGTCTGATCAGGTTTGTCTGTTCAGCAAAGTGGCATTTAAAGGTGACGTTTCACCGGATGCCAGCGGCTGTGCCTTATTTCCAGTATAAAGATGTATTCCCCAAATATCAGAGTGGGATATAACAACTGCAGCTGGTCAAAAGTAACACTGAAATGCAAAATTTAGAATTTCTTTTTTCCCATTGGCTCCTCCTCAGTATGAACACAAAGTTAATTTCTATTCTTAATTCCTATTTATGCTACATATATGAAGGATGAACGCGAGGAAAGGAGACCATAAAATACTGGCCTATTGCTATTTGTATGCTGTGCTTTGAACAGAAGAGACAAAACTGTCCTTTTTGTGAAATAATACTGGCTGTATCAGTGCCGTCCTCGTGTTTTTCTTCAAAAATGTGAGATTTGTTGCCCCGAATGGTGAGAGTAGTTTTTGTTAATGGAAGTCGCAAGAGGTTCTGCCACCTTAAAAACCATAGAATCGTAGAATGGTTAGAGTTGGAAGGGACCTTCAAGATCATCGTGTTGCAGCCCCCCTGCCTTGGGCAGGGACGCCTCCACTAGAGCGGGTTGCTCAAAGCCCCGTCCAGCCTGGCCTTAAACACTTCCAGGGATGGGGCATCCACAGCTTCCCCGGGCAACCTGTTCCAGTGCCTCACCACCCTCACGGTAAAGAATTTCCTCCTAACATCTAGTCTGAATCTCCCCTCTTCCGATTTAAAACCGTTACCCCTTGTCCTGTCGCTACCTTTCCCGACAGAGAGTCCCTCTCCGGCTCTCCCGTAGGCTCCCTTCAGATATTGGAAGGCTGCTCTGAGGTCTCCCCGGAGCCTTCTCTTCTCCAGGCTGAACAACCCCAGCTCTCTCAGTCTCTCTTCACAGGGGAGGTGCTCCGTCCCTCCGATGGTTTTCGTGGCCCTCCGCTGGGCCCCTTCCAACAGGTCCACGTCCTTCCCGTGTCGAGGACTCCAAAGCTGGACACCGTACGCCAGGTGGGGTCTCGCGCGCGCAGAGTAGAGGGGGGTAGAATCGCCTCCCGTGACCCGCTGGCCACGCTTCTCTTGATGCAGCCCAGGGTGGGGTTGGCTTTCTGGGCTGCCAGCGCGCGTTGCCGGCTCGTACTGACATGTAATAATGCTACTGACGTACCGTTAGCAGCCTCGTGTTAAAAGAAGCGAGAAGCTGTAATATCCTTAATTTAGACAGTTTTTACGTGAAATGGTGCATCCTCACTGTTTCGTCACTTTCAGGAGCGAGCAATTGACCGAGAGCAGGAGAGAGACCTTTTCCAGCAAGAGATAGGGAAGCCGGAACAACAGCTTAAGGTTCCACAAAGGATTCGGCCTGTCAGCGAGCATCAAACCGGAGAGGTAACGCGCGCTATTGCTTGTACTCAAGGGATCTAAATGGTACGCTGACAGCCGTTCGGATACCCTAGGGAAGCTGTTTTATGGTGTCCCTAACCTGCATCCGTTCGCAAGGCAGGAAAGGAAATCCCCCGAGATGCAAGGCTACGGTGTCGGGGGAACGTGGGGAAAGTGTGTTCTGGGTGTTTTTTGAGTCGGTCGGTTGGATGTTTTTAGTAGCAGACACACAGAAGCCTCGTAACTTTCAAAAAGACTCCCTCGCGTAACTTAATTTAGAAAATGGGGTTTTCAAAAGCCCGTGGAAACATTCAGGACTCCTGTAGCGATTCCCCCTGCTCTTGCGTCCTTTTGTGACATCCTGTTGGTAGCACGGGTACGGGCACCGCAGGAACGCGGTGACCAAGGGGTCACAGCCGAGACGTAGCGGCGCTCTCTGCGTGCGCCTCCCCGGGAGACGTCTGTCTCCCCTGAAACAATCTGGTGACCGCAGAAGGGCAGCTCGAGGAAGTCACAGCAACCTCTTAGGCCCAGCAAAAGCCAGAAAAGCGACAGCGGTGCAAACGCTGTGTGTTGTGAAGCTTTTTGCCTGTCTTGTTTGGTGACCTTTGGGTCAATTGAACTGCATTTTATTTTTTGGTGGGTTTTCTCCTGTCTTGCTTTTAGAGCAAGGCTGATATTTTTGCGTGATTCTCTCGCCCGATTTTCAGTCTTCAGCTTCTTCTCAGGTGGCACTGCGATTTTCAAAGAAAAGCTCTTCCTTTCGGTTCAGTTCAGTTGCTGTCGTTCGGTTCTTAAATGGTAGCAACGTTTAGTATTCTATATTAGATAGTTTATGACCACAGACAGTAATGGGACATACATGGATAGACGTGAAATGTAAGTTGTCAAAATATTTATTGCCTTACAATTCTCGGAGGTAGGGGTGTGTTTCCTGGGGTTTCAAAATCTATTTCACTAAAAAGGTTTGTAACAAATCCTGCAAAGTGTTCAGCCCGTACCGGGCGACCTGGCTGTCGTCAGCCTCTGCGTACAAGGAGTGGTGGGCCATTAGCCGAATGTGTGTTAACCGACACGCGTGGAGCAATTCCGCATCCGTCTGCTTCTGTGGCAAAGCGGGTGCCCGCTCCTGTCCTACGGACACGTTCCACAGAGGGGGGAGGCACAATTAGTTTTCCTGAATCCGGGATGTTCGTTTTGAGTTCGTTTTGTGATGCGTCTCCTCATAATTTGAGGCATGGGTAGCGTGTGAATTCCTAGTTAAAATTCTCACAGTTAAAAAGGCAAAACTTCTCCCGAGAAAAAAAATTTCAAATTTGATTGCATAATGAAACGAGGCCTGTTTTTCTGCACAGAAACGATTTGTGGGAATCGTCCTGAATTACAAGCGTGTATACCCAGATGTGTACACTCCAAGTTGGCAGATAGGCTGCAGCAGCAATGTAAAGCATGCTTTAAGGTGAAAGATGGCTGTAACTGTGATGAAAACTTTAAGGTTCGTACTAGATGCTTTTAAAGTAGGATTTTTCACAGGCAGGCGCAGCGGCAATTTTAGAGCCGAGTGGTGCCGAATATTACCCATTTACAGACAGAATTCTCGGTACTGTCTTAGATTTACATCGAATTTCTATCAAATGAGCCACCTAGCCTTCCTATATAGTATATTTTGGTGCCCCGATATTACTTGGCGTATTTCATAAGTATACCTTTTATGGCCGTTTCTCGTGCTTTTCCGAGAGAGCTGCTTTACTTTTTCATAGTTGCACGGTTTTTGAATGCCTCTTCTGCCTTTCAGATCTTCTCTTTCTCCTACGCCTTAAATACTCGTACAAGAACAGGCAGAAAATGTTATGTGCAGCTGTAACGTGCTTTGGGGTTTTTTTTTGGTAGGATGAAATGGAAATACTGGGACTGGCGATCCAGAAGTCTGAAGAAGCCACCGTAAAGGACCGTCCCAGTGACTACCGTCGAGTTAGGATTATTAAAAGCACCAAAGCGACACGCTCGTAGAGATGGGGACTACCTCTGGACACGTGTTAATCCCGGTCAGGTGTCCTCGGGATACAGATGGTCTGCGCTTCCTGCTCTGACAAGACAGAAGCGATGAGCTTCAGGATGAGCTCCTGAAGACAAGAAAGAGGCCAGGTGCCGGGGTTCTTGTCTCTTTGTTTGTTTGTTTGTTTGTTTGTTTGTTTTGGGCGGGGGGTGGCGGGCGGGCGGGCGGGCGTGTGGCTTCCAAAACAGGGTGCGCGGTTGACTGCAGGTGGCAGCCTGCAGAGCTCTTTTGCTGCCTGACCTCGCCTTTTCTTTGTCACTCCTCTTTCATGGCATCTGCGCTGAAAGCCGGGGCGGTCAACGAAGAGACGTGGACAAAACGGGACGAACCGGCGCCGCTTCTGCCTGTTTTCCAGGCTTTGCCACGAACCAAGGAGCATCATCAGCCTCGTCACTGGTGGCGGCGAGTCCTGAGGTGGCTTAGGTGAGTCGAGCCTTCCAGGAACGTCCGTTGTCCGTAGCCTACGGCGTGTCATTTGGACGTCAGTCGGAAGGAGGTTTCCCTTTCTGAAAGGGCACCGGTTTCTCGTGCCAAGCGGTTGCCTCTCCTGAAGTTCCCACGAGAGGGGATCCTCGGAGACGATGCGCTGGGCAGCAGAAGTCATCAGCGAGGAGACGTCGCGCGCTCTATTAAATAGGGACAAAAAGAAAGACGATGTCCTTCCAAAGGCCCGAGCGCGGCACCTCTTCCGACGGCCGATGGCATGGCCGGCCTTTGGGCTCTGGGTCCCCCGTAACAGCGGGGACACGGCCAAACCCTGTTCCTCTGCGTGTTCGGCACAGCCAAAAGCCTTGGCCGGTCCGCCGGTCGTTTTCGGTAGCCTGGTGGATCGCGGCACCGGGGATTGGATTTCCCCCCGCCAAAAGTACAGCCGTTTGGGGAATCTCTTACCTTCCTGGTTTTTTCTATCGTAAAGGAGACTTTAAAAAAAGGGTTAAAGTCGTATAACGTGCAAACTGACTTGCAGGCTTTAAACGGCAACCGTCCACCGGCTGTAGCCTACAGCGTCTTAGGCGTCCCTAAGCGGCGAGGTATTTGTTCCAAATCTTTGAAAAGAGAGGCGACTGAAGGTAACGGGTTGGGTGTTTGGTTGGGTTTTTTTTCTAGTTTTTTTGTTTTTTGTTTTTCCCCCCCCTTTTCTTTAGGCGGAGCGCTCTGAAGAACCTGATTTCTGCCTGGCTTTCAGCGTCGCGTTTCCCCGGCAGTGCGGTAGCATCTCTCTCGGGCAGTGCCGCCGGCCAGATGTCCCTCCTCCTTGGGTAGGAGAGAAAGCAGCCCCCGGTCAAATGACAACTGCGCGTTCTGGAGACGGAGAGCGCAACGGTGGGGGTTCGGAGCTGTGCCAGTTGAATTCGCGCCGAAGAAAAAGTCCGAGGCTTTTCTAGCGTGAGTATTTTTCTTGGCCGTATCTAAACGCGCGCAGAGCTTTCCAGCGGCAGGGAAAGGGAAGGGAGGAGGCGCTTCCCCCCAGCGGGCGGAGGGTTTGTTCCGCTGTTAGGCTGAGAAGGTGTTGCAAGTGGCACGGGTCAGTCTGAATAGGGACCTGAAGCGTCGGGATGGCTCCGGCTTTGGCAGGCCGTGCCGTCTTTGGAGCGGAGCTGTTTCCCCGCAATCCTCCTGTAGCTCAGCTCCTGTCCTGTCCCTCGGCCGGAGGGAATTCCTCTACTCTCTTCGGTGCTCTTTCGTTTGATGATGCTGATCTCCGGTTGGGGTTTGCTGTTTGTTTTGCAGGTGCCTCGTTGTCCGCGTCTCGTGCTGCTCGACAGATGCCCCGGCCCGGGTTTGCAGCCGGTGGTGGAGCCGCCTGAGGGGAAGGGGCCAGCCCTGGGTCTGGTCGTTCGGTGCATTTTTTGGGGCGAATTAAAAAAACCGGTGTGTGTGTGGGGGGGGGTGGTGGTGTGATGATGTCATTTGGGGCAGCCGGATGTCAGCGGGGGAGCGACGGTGCGGCGGAGGAGCAGGTGAGTGGGGGTTAAGTGGGGTTCCCCCCACAAGAGGGTGGGTCACGGCCCCCAAACGCCTGAAAACTTGGTGCGGGGCAGGTGGTTGGGGTTTTGGGCGGTGGTGTTTAAAAAATGTTAAAAGCTGTATATGCGGGGGTGAGGCATTGGAGTAGAGAACAATCTCTCATTTTTCTGTGTGTTGAAAAATAATATTCCCTTACGTATATAAAAGGAGTTCCAAATACCAACCCGTATCTCTAAGGATTCTGTATTATTTAATGGGAGTTTAGACGACGGAAAGATTTTTTAAAAGATTTATTTATAAAGAGAGATTGAAGCGTCAAAGCGGATGTCTGGACAGGTCGCTAGTCCAATTGGATGTTGTCTATCGTGCGTGTTAATCTGTAAGTCTAAACAGATGTGACTCTTAGCAGACGTTCTGTCGAAGTGTATCAAGAGCATCCGTTTTCCCTAAGTCTTACCCACGGGTCGGTCAGTGCGGAGGCGTAAACGCCTGTGCTGTAGATGGTTCCAGACTGCAAAGAGAGCCTATCGCTAGAAGGGATTTCCAAACTGGCCCTCCCCTCTGCTCTCTCTTGCCGGCGTCCAAGCGCTTTCAAAAGCGCTTTAAGCAGGAGTGTTGATTCCCAGGAGGATAGGGAAGCTCTACAGAGAGACTTAGGTAGATTGGATCGTTGGGCCAACATCAGTGGTATGAGTTTCAACAAGGGCGAGCGCCAGGTTCTGCGCGTGGGCCACAATAACCCCGAGCAGCGCTACAGGCTTGGGGAAACGTGGCTGGAAAACCACCTGGAAGAAAGAGACCTGGGGGTTCTAATGGACAAGCGGCTGAACGTGAGCCGGCAGTGTGCCCAGGTGGCCACGAAAGCCAACGGCATCCTGGCTTGTATTAGAAACAGCGTGAGCAGCAGAAGTAGGGAGGCGATTGTGCCCCTGTACTCGGCACTGGTGAGGCCGCACCTGGAGTATTGCGTCCGGTTTTGGGCACCTCAATCCAAGAGAGATGTCGAGGTGCTGGAGCGAGTGCAGAGGAGGGCAACGAAGCTGGTGAAGGGCCTGGAAAACAAATCCTATGAAGAGCGGTTGAAGGAGCTGGGACTGTTTAGTATGAGGAAGAGGGGGCTGAGGGGAGACCTCGTCACTCTCTAAACCTACTTGAAAGGACACTGTAGAGAGGTCGGTGCTGGTCTCCTGGCACGGGTAGGTAATGACAGAACGAGAGGGAACGGCTTCAAGCTCCAACAGGGTAGGTTTAGACTGGACATTAGGAAAGAATGTTTCACAGAGGGAGTGGTCGGGCATTGGAACAGGCTACCCAGGGAGGTGGTCGAGTCACCATCCCTGGATGTGTTTAAGAACCGTTGAGATGTGGTGTTGGGGGATATGGTGTAGGGGAGAACTTTGTAGAGTAGGGTAGATGGTTGGACTCGATGATCCCAAGGGTCTCTTGCAACCTAGACGATTCTATGATTCTATGAAAAGCAGCCCCTTCCCCCGTTTCCCCTCCCGCCCTGGGGAGCTGGATCGGTGCAGCGGGACAGGAGGAAAAAAACGCAGCCCCGTTTTCCTGCAGGGACGCAAAGCTCCCCGATGTCTCTGTGGTGGATAAGGCGGCACCCCCGCCTGCCTTCCTGGACGCCGGCGGACTGGCTGCTGTCGCCCCCACGGCCCCCGGGGCCACGCGCAGAGCGCCGCGGCGTCCCTGGGGCTGGTTGCGGGGCGAACACCGGAGGTTTTTGGCGCCGAGGCGACGGCTGCGGCTGCCCGGACTGCGAGCGGGGACAGGGCAGAGAGCGGGAAGGCCTGCCCGCCGGTAAGTGGTCACGGTCCCTGGGTGGAGGGAAGCGGGCTGAGAGCGGTCACCGCTCATGGCCCCGGTGAGGTCTCAGAGGGGGACAAGGAAGGGGGCGTGGGCGCTGCCCGGTGCTTTCCGCCCGCTGCGGACCGGTCCGCAGCGATTTCTGGGCTGGCCGCCGTTTTCCCCCGGCCCCCTCCGGTTCCGGAGCGGCTCGGCCCGCCCATACCGCGCGCCCATTGGTCGCGGTGCCGTAAGCGGCGTCCGTCCTCTAGGAGCCCCCGTCCCATTGGTCGATCGCGCCGTCAATCTCCAGCGCCTCCCAGTCCGGCCAATCGGAGCGCGGCAGGCGATCCGACCAATCGGAGCGGGGCGGTCGCGTTGTGATTGGCTCGTCCTCCTGTCAATCCGCCCGGGGGGCGGTTGCCATGGTGAGGAAGCCCCGCCCGGTCGCGCATGCGCAGTAGTAAGGACGGCGCCGTCCTCACTACTGCGCATGCGCCACCGGGCGGGGCGTCCTCACCATGGCAACCGCCATTGACGTCCCACTCCGGCCAATCGGAGCGCGGCAGGCGATCCGACCAATCGGAGCGCGGCGGTCGCGTTGTGATTAGCTCGTCCTCCTGTCAATCCGCCCGGGGGGCGGTTGCCATGGTGAGGAAGCCCCGCCCGGTCGCGCATGCGCAGTAGTAAGGACGGCGCCGCCCTCACTACTGCGCATGCGCCACCGGGCGGGGCGTCCTCACCATGGCAACCGCCCCCTGGCGGATTGACAGGAGGACGAGCCAATCACAGCGCGACCGCCGCGCTCCGATTGGTCGGATCGCCTGCCGCGCTCCGATTGGCCGGGGTGGGAGGCGCTGAAGATTGACGGCGCGACCGACCAATGGGACGGGCTCCCCGAGGACGGAAGCCGCTTCCGGCGCCGTGACCAATGGGCGCGCCGCATGGGCGGGCCGAGCCGCTCCGGAAGCGGAGGGGGCCGGGGGAAAATGGCGGCGCGCGCAGAAGCGGCTGCGGCGCGGCGCGGACCGCACCGCACCGGACCGGCGCGGGCGGAAAGCACCGGGCAGCCGGACAGCGTCGCGGTGCCGCTGGACAGCGTCGCGGTGCCGCTGGACAGCGTCGCGGTGCCGCTGGACAGCGTCGCGAGGCAGCTGGACAGCGTCGAGGCCAGCGGGGGGGCGCGGGGAAGGCGGCCGGGGTCCCGAGGCGGCTCCGAGGGGAGACGGCGTTGCGGGGGGGCGGGCTGAGGCGTCTGGGGAGGTGCTCGCGGCTCCTGGGGCTGGCAAACGGGCTCGCGTGGCTGGTGTTGGGGCTTCAGCCGGAGAGGGAGTCGTGTGGCTTTGGGCTGAGGGGCGGGGGTGGAGTCCGGCGTTTTGGGGACTCGAGCAGAGGCTCAGCGGCTGGGTTTTGGGGCTCGGAAGGGGGCAGTAAGTGATGCGGTTTGGGGGCGGAGAGCAGAAGCCGTTTTGGCTGGTTCTGCAGGGGGGGTGGGCAGGAGGGCGTTGGGGGCTGCGGGGGAAAGCAGGGGCTGGGCGGGCTGCGGGGTGCTCAAACAGCAGGTGAGGTTTTCAAATCTGCAACTTGTAACTGTTGCAGCTTTGTTCTGGCTTCCTCCATTTTTGCAAAAGCTTCTGTTGCTAGACAGAGCATTCCTCTGTGTATCAGCTACTTGAGCTAGTTTATTTCAATGCGTCTGATCAGGTTTGTCTGTTCAGCAAAGTGGCATTTAAAGGTGACGTTTCACCGGATGCCAGCGGCTGTGCCTTATTTCCAGTATAAAGATGTATTCCCCAAATATCAGAGTGGGATATAACAACTGCAGCTGGTCAAAAGTAACACTGAAATGCAAAATTTAGAATTTCTTTTTTCCCATTGGCTCCTCCTCAGTATGAACACAAAGTTAATTTCTATTCTTAATTCCTATTTATGCTACATATATGAAGGATGAACGCGAGGAAAGGAGACCATAAAATACTGGCCTATTGCTATTTGTATGCTGTGCTTTGAACAGAAGAGACAAAACTGTCCTTTTTGTGAAATAATACTGGCTGTATCAGTGCCGTCCTCGTGTTTTTCTTCAAAAATGTGAGATTTGTTGCCCCGAATGGTGAGAGTAGTTTTTGTTAATGGAAGTCGCAAGAGGTTCTGCCACCTTAAAAACCATAGAATCGTAGAATGGTTAGAGTTGGAAGGGACCTTCAAGATCATCGTGTTGCAGCCCCCCTGCCTTGGGCAGGGACGCCTCCACTAGAGCGGGTTGCTCAAAGCCCCGTCCAGCCTGGCCTTAAACACTTCCAGGGATGGGGCATCCACAGCTTCCCCGGGCAACCTGTTCCAGTGCCTCACCACCCTCACGGTAAAGAATTTCCTCCTAACATCTAGTCTGAATCTCCCCTCTTCCGATTTAAAACCGTTACCCCTTGTCCTGTCGCTACCTTTCCCGACAGAGAGTCCCTCTCCGGCTCTCCCGTAGGCTCCCTTCAGATATTGGAAGGCTGCTCTGAGGTCTCCCCGGAGCCTTCTCTTCTCCAGGCTGAACAACCCCAGCTCTCTCAGTCTCTCTTCACAGGGGAGGTGCTCCGTCCCTCCGATGGTTTTCGTGGCCCTCCGCTGGGCCCCTTCCAACAGGTCCACGTCCTTCCCGTGTCGAGGACTCCAAAGCTGGACACCGTACGCCAGGTGGGGTCTCGCGCGCGCAGAGTAGAGGGGGGTAGAATCGCCTCCCGTGACCCGCTGGCCACGCTTCTCTTGATGCAGCCCAGGGTGGGGTTGGCTTTCTGGGCTGCCAGCGCGCGTTGCCGGCTCGTACTGACATGTAATAATGCTACTGACGTACCGTTAGCAGCCTCGTGTTAAAAGAAGCGAGAAGCTGTAATATCCTTAATTTAGACAGTTTTTACGTGAAATGGTGCATCCTCACTGTTTCGTCACTTTCAGGAGCGAGCAATTGACCGAGAGCAGGAGAGAGACCTTTTCCAGCAAGAGATAGGGAAGCCGGAACAACAGCTTAAGGTTCCACAAAGGATTCGGCCTGTCAGCGAGCATCAAACCGGAGAGGTAACGCGCGCTATTGCTTGTACTCAAGGGATCTAAATGGTACGCTGACAGCCGTTCGGATACCCTAGGGAAGCTGTTTTATGGTGTCCCTAACCTGCATCCGTTCGCAAGGCAGGAAAGGAAATCCCCCGAGATGCAAGGCTACGGTGTCGGGGGAACGTGGGGAAAGTGTGTTCTGGGTGTTTTTTGAGTCGGTCGGTTGGATGTTTTTAGTAGCAGACACACAGAAGCCTCGTAACTTTCAAAAAGACTCCCTCGCGTAACTTAATTTAGAAAATGGGGTTTTCAAAAGCCCGTGGAAACATTCAGGACTCCTGTAGCGATTCCCCCTGCTCTTGCGTCCTTTTGTGACATCCTGTTGGTAGCACGGGTACGGGCACCGCAGGAACGCGGTGACCAAGGGGTCACAGCCGAGACGTAGCGGCGCTCTCTGCGTGCGCCTCCCCGGGAGACGTCTGTCTCCCCTGAAACAATCTGGTGACCGCAGAAGGGCAGCTCGAGGAAGTCACAGCAACCTCTTAGGCCCAGCAAAAGCCAGAAAAGCGACAGCGGTGCAAACGCTGTGTGTTGTGAAGCTTTTTGCCTGTCTTGTTTGGTGACCTTTGGGTCAATTGAACTGCATTTTATTTTTTGGTGGGTTTTCTCCTGTCTTGCTTTTAGAGCAAGGCTGATATTTTTGCGTGATTCTCTCGCCCGATTTTCAGTCTTCAGCTTCTTCTCAGGTGGCACTGCGATTTTCAAAGAAAAGCTCTTCCTTTCGGTTCAGTTCAGTTGCTGTCGTTCGGTTCTTAAATGGTAGCAACGTTTAGTATTCTATATTAGATAGTTCATGACCACAGACAGTAATGGGACATACATGGATAGACGTGAAATGTAAGTTGTCAAAATATTTATTGCCTTACAATTCTCGGAGGTAGGGGTGTGTTTCCTGGGGTTTCAAAATCTATTTCACTAAAAAGGTTTGTAACAAATCCTGCAAAGTGTTCAGCCCGTACCGGGCGACCTGGCTGTCGTCAGCCTCTGCGTACAAGGAGTGGTGGGCCATTAGCCGAATGTGTGTTAACCGACACGCGTGGAGCAATTCCGCATCCGTCTGCTTCTGTGGCAAAGCGGGTGCCCGCTCCTGTCCTACGGACACGTTCCACAGAGGGGGGAGGCACAATTAGTTTTCCTGAATCCGGGATGTTCGTTTTGAGTTCGTTTTGTGATGCGTCTCCTCATAATTTGAGGCATGGGTAGCGTGTGAATTCCTAGTTAAAATTCTCACAGTTAAAAAGGCAAAACTTCTCCCGAGAAAAAAAATTTCAAATTTGATTGCATAATGAAACGAGGCCTGTTTTTCTGCACAGAAACGATTTGTGGGAATCGTCCTGAATTACAAGCGTGTATACCCAGATGTGTACACTCCAAGTTGGCAGATAGGCTGCAGCAGCAATGTAAAGCATGCTTTAAGGTGAAAGATGGCTGTAACTGTGATGAAAACTTTAAGGTTCGTACTAGATGCTTTTAAAGTAGGATTTTTCACAGGCAGGCGCAGC
>NW_027415264.1:0-8900 GCF_964106895.1 Numenius arquata
GGGAGGGGTGAAGGGAGGGGGGGTCCTGACCCACCGGGGGGCAACGGACCCCCCCCTCCTGGGTGTGGCAGCCCCCCCCCCCCCCCTTGCACACTCGCCCCCCCCGTTTCACACTCGCCCCTCCCCGCACACTCGTTGCACAGTTGCCCCCCTCCCCGTTTCACACTCGCCCCCCCCTTTGCGCTCCGCTTCCCCCCTTACCCCCCCGTTGCACACTTCCCCCCCCCTTGCACACCCCCTTGCACACCCATTTCATACCCGTTGCCCCCCCGTCGTTCCCCCTTCCCTCCCCTTTGCACACCCTTCCGCCTCCTTGCACACTTACCCCCCCCGCAGGCCTCTCACACGCCCCTTGCACACTCACGCCCCTTCGTAGGCCCCTCGCACGCTCCTTGCACGCCCTTTTCACACCTGTTTCACACTCGTTGCCCCCCCCCATCACTCACCCTTGCCCCCCTTTTCACACCCTTCCATCTCCTTGCACACTCCCCCCCCTCGCAGGCCCCTCAAAAACCCCTTGCACCCTCCCCCCCCGCCTTGCACGCCCCTTGCACACTCACGGTGCTCGTGCGGGGCTCGCGCTGCAGCGAGAGCTGATAAAGCTGCTCCTCGGTCTGACCCAGCTCCAGCGACACCTGGGGGGGCCGGGGGGGGGTCATGGGGGGTCCCCGGGGGGTCAGGGGGGGTCAGGGGGTCCGGGGGGGTGGGGGGGCATCCCCGGGGGGGTCAGAGGTCCGGGGGCTGTCATGGGGGTCCCCGGGGGGGACGGGGGTTTCTCGGGGGTGGGGGGGTCAGAGGGTGTCCCCGGGGGGGGGGGGGGGGTGTCGGGGTGTTCCCGGCGGTTCAGGGGGGGTGGGGGTGGGGGTCAGGAGGGTTTTGGGGTGCAGGGGGGAGGTTTCAGGGTTTGGGGGAGGTTTCGGGGTGCCGGGGGGGTGTCGGGGGGATTTGGGGATGCCGAGGGTGTTTGGGGGTGCCGGGGGGGGGCAGGGGGTTTTGGGGTACGGGGGGGGTGGTTGGAGGGGGGGGGTTGTGCCTCACCGTGAGAAGGTGCAGCATCTCAGGGTCCGGGGGGGGTGTCAGGGGGGTTTTGGGGTGCAAGGGGGGTCTCGGGGAGGTCTCGGGGTGCCGGGGGGGGTCAGGGGGGTTTTGGGGTGCAAGGGGGGTCTCGGGGAGGTCTCGGGGTGCCGGGGGGGGTCAGGGGGGTTTTGGGGTGCAGGGGGGGTCTCGGGGAGGTCTCGGGGTGCCGGGGGGGTCAGGGGGGTTTTGGGGTGCAAGGGGGGGGGTGTCCTGGGGGGGGGGGGGGGGGGGGAAGGGTGCCTCACCGTGAGGAGGTGCAGCAGCTCGGGGTGGGCGGGCAGGGGGGGCCTCCCCGCCCCCCAGCAGCCCCCCCAGGATGGCGAAGCGCTGGCGCAGCTTGGCGGGGTGGGGGCGCCCGGGGCCCCCCCAATCCGGCAGCGCCTCCTCCAGCGAGATCAGGTCCCGCAGGTGGACCCCCAGCGCCGGCAGCCGGAACCCCCCCCCCCGCCCCCCACAACAGCCCCGGTAACGCCGGTAGTTGCCCCCCGAGCCCACCGCCTCCGAGAGGCGCCCCCACAGCTGGGGGGGGGGAGGCGGGGGGGGGAGATACGGAGGAGGGGGGGAACGTGGGGGGGGTAGAGGGATATGGGGGTACGGGGGGGATATGGGGGGGGTGTAAGGGGATATGGGGGGTAATAAGGGGGGATGGGGGGATATTGGGGGGTATAAGGGGATATGGGGGGGGTATTTGGGGGGATATGGGGGGGTATAAGGGGGTATTTGGGGGGATATGGTGGTAGTATAGGGGGATATTGGGGGGGGTAGAGGGATATGGGGGTACGGGGGGTAATAAGGGGATATAGGGGGGATATGGGGGGGTATTTGGGGGATATGGGGGGTATAAGGGGATATGGGGGGAGTTAGAGGGATATGGGGGGGTGCGGGGGGGTATGGGGGGGTTATGGGGGAGTAGGGGGGAATATGGGGGGGTAGAGGGATATGGAGGGGTACGGGGGGGGATGGGGGGGGTACGGGGGTAATAAGGGGGTATTTGGGGGACATGGGGGGGTACGAGGGAGGGTGTAGGGGGTGGGGGGGGGGGGTATAGAGGTGGGGGGTACCGGGGGGTGGGGGTGGGGTATAGGGATATGGGGGGACATGGGGGGGTGGGGGGGGTTGGGGAAGTTCGGGGGGACACGGGGTAACACAAGGACGGGGGGGGGGGGGGAGAGGGGGCACATTTTAGAGCAGAGCAGGGCTGGGGGGGGACGGTCCCTCCCCCAGGACCCCCATAACCCCCCCAGGACTCCCCTGAGCCCCCCGAGAGCCCCCTAGAACCCCTTGGTTCCCCCCCAGGACCACCAAGACCCCCCTGGTCGTCCCCCCCCAGGACCCCCCTGAGCCCCCCAGGACCCCTCCGGGCCCTCCAGGAGCCCCCTGGTCCCCCCCCAGGACACCCCCCAGGACCCTCCCGGCCCCCCCCCAGGACCTCCCTGAGCCCCCCAGGACCCCTCCAGGCCTCCCAGGAGCCCCCTGGTCCCTCCCAGGACCCCTCTGAGCCCCCCAGAAGCCCCCTAGGACCTCCTGCTCCCCCCCAGGGCCCCCCCCAGGACCCCCCCCACCCCACCTTGGTGACGTCAGGGGGCAGGAGGGCGAGGGTCTGGCGCAGGCGAGCGATGGAGCAGTGTCCCAGCCCCCCAACCACCGCCATCAGCGTGTTGAAGTTCCGGAGCTCCAGCAGCTTCTGGGGGGGCAGTGGGGCAGAGCTGTGGGGCTGGGACACTGCTATGGGGTTGGGACACTGCTGTGGGGCTGGGACACTGCTGTGGGGCAGAGCTGTGGGGCAGCATCTATGGGTCTACAGGTCTGGCCATGGGTATTGCCATGGGTCTAGGCTGTGGGTCAGGCTATGGGGCTATGGGTCAGGCCGTGGATCTGGCCGTGGATCTGGGCTATGGGTCAGGCGACGGGTCTATGGGCCTGGCGGTGGGTTAGGCTATGGGTCTATGAGTCTATGGGTCAGGCCATGGGTCAGGCCATGGGTCTGGCCGTGGGTCAGGCTATGGGTCTATGGGTCAGGCTGTGGGTCTGGCCGTGGGTCAGGCTATGGGTCTATGGGTCTGCTATGGGTCTATGGGTCGGGCTATAGGTCTATGGGTCAGGTTTGGGTCTGGCCGTGGGTCAGGCTATGGGTCTATGGGTCTGCTATGGGTCAGGCTGTGGGTCTGGCTGTGGGTCGGGCTATGGGTCTATGGGTCAGGTTTGGGTCTGGCTGTGGGTCAGGCTATGGGTCTATGGGTCAGGCTGTGGGTCTGGCCGTGGGTCAGGCTATGGGTCTATGGGTCAGGTTTGGGTCTGGCTGTGGGTCAGGCTATGGGTCGTGCCATGGGTCGCGCCGCGGGCCCCACCTGCGCCACGTGGAGGAAGCGGGCGATGACGCGTGCGCGCTGTGGGGCGGCCGTGGGGCTGAGCACCAGGAGCTGGACCCAGCGGGAGACGCCGTTGGAGACGGCAACGACGCGGGAGAGGGAGGGGACGGGGACGGCGCCCCCCCCCCCGGGCGAAGCTGCGCAGGTCCCGCAGCTGTGGGGCACGCACACGTGTGTGAGAAGCGTGTGACACACGTGTGACACGTGTGAGACACGGGGAGACACAGGGGAGCGGGCAGACGCGTGTGCGACACGGCGCTGGTGCCCCCTCCGGGCGAAGCTGCGCGGGTCCCGCAGCTGTGGAGGGCGCACACACGTGTGAGAAGCGTGTGACATGCGTGCAAGACACAAGAGACCACGCATATGTGTGTGAAACATGGGGGAACGGGCACACGCGTGTGTGACACGGAGCTGGTGCCCCCCCCCAGGCGAAGCTGTGCAGGTCCCGCAGCTGTGGGGCACCCCACACGTGTGTCACACACATGTGAGACACAGTGGGGACTGCTCACACGCGTGTGAGACACCACAGGGATGGGGGATGGCCAGGCACACGTGTGCAAGACACAGTGGGGATGGGACATGGCCAGGCACGAGGGCGTGCAAAGGAGAGGGGACCCATCCTGGGGGTCTTGCACGAGGGCGTGCAAGGGAAAAGGGACCCATTGTGGGGGTGTGCAAAGGGGAAAGGGCACACGAGGGGTCTCGCACAGGGATGTGCAAGGGGGAAGGAACCTGTCGTGAGGGTGTGCAAGGGAGAGGGGAACCCTCGTGGCCCTGCACGAGGGTGTGCAATGGGGGGGGACACACCTGTGTGAGTCTTGTGCATGGGTGCGCAAGGCAGAGGGGACACGTGGTGGCCTTGCACGAGGCGTGCAACGAGGGAGGACCCAACCCAGGGGCGTGCAAGGGGGAAGAGAGCCATAGGGGTCTTGCACAAGGGTGTGCAAGGGAGAAGGGACCCATTGTGGGGGCGTGTGAGGGGGAAGGGGCACATAGGGGGGTCTTGCACGAGGCTGTGCAAGGGGGAAGGGCCCCATCCAGGGACGCGGTGGGGGGAGGGGGGTTTCCCGTGGCGGGGCACACGTGTGTGCGGTGCTCACGCGCAGTCGTGCGAAGGCGCGGTGCTCCAGGTGCGTGAGCAGCGTGGCCAGTTCGGCCGCCTCCAGCCGCTCCAGCAGCAGCGATGTCTTGTGCCGGGGGGCGTGCAAGGGGGGGGGGGCCCGGGGGGGCTCCTTCCTCCTCCTCCTCCTCTTCCTCCTCCTCCCCCTGCGGGCACGCGCTCCTGCACGCACACGCGGGCGCCCACACACATGTGAGCAGGGCACACGCGCATCCCCCACCCGGGGCAGCCCCCAGCCTCCTGGGGGGATTCACACACATGTCCTCGTGCACACACATGTGTCCTTATCCATGCTCACATGTGTCCTTGTGCACACACACATGTCCTCGTGCACACACATGTGTCCTTATCCATGCTCACATGTGTCCTCGTGCACACACATGTGTCCTTATCCATGCTCACATGTGTCCTCGTGCACACACACGTGTCCTCGTGCACACACATGTGTCCTTATCCATGCTCACATGTGTCCTCGTGCACACACACGTGTCCTCGTGCACACACATGTGTCCTTATCCATGCTCATGTGTCCTGGTGCACACACACGTGTCCTTACCCATGCACCCCCCATGTCCCCACACACGCACCCCCCCGTGCCCTCACCCGTGTCCCTGTGCCCACACGCATGTCCCTGTGCAACACACGTGTGTGTCCCCCCCGTCCACCCCTCCCCCTGTCCCACGTACAGGCTCTCCAGGTCGATGTGGGTCTGGGGGTCCCCCCCCGTGTGTCCCCCCCCGCCGTGCGTCCCCCCCCCCCGTGCACCCCCCGTGCCCCCCCTGCCCCACGTACAGGCTCTCCAGGTCGATGTGGGTCTGGGGGTCCCCCCCGGCCCCCCCCAGCGCCTCCCGCAGCTCCCCCAGCCGTCCCAGCAGCTCGGGGTCCCCCGACAGCTCCCCCGGGAAGGCCCGGACCCAGTACCTGGGGGGGGGGAGGGGGAAAGGGGGTTCAGGGGGGCTGGGGGTCCCCGGGGGGGTCCCCAGAGGGGTCTTGGGGGGGGGGTTCTGGGGTTCCCAAAGGGGGTCCAGGGGGTCCTGGGGGGGCTGGGGAGGGAGGGCATGGGGTGCTGGGGGGGGAGTGGGGGTCCTGGGAGTCCGGGGGGGGGGGGGGGGGTTGGGGGTGCTGGGGGGTCCCCAGAGGGGTTGGGGGGGTTGTCTGGGGTTCCCAAAGGGGGTCCGGGGGGGGGCACGGGGTGCCGGGGGGGGGGTGTTCGGGGTGGTGCTGGGAAATCCCGGGGAGTCTGGGGGGGGGTCTGGGTTTTCCCAAAGGGGGGCCAGGGCGTTCGGGGTGGGGCTGGGGAGGGGGTAAAGGGGAGCTGGGGGGTCCCGGGGGGTCCCCAGAGGGGTCGGGGGGGGGGTCTGGGTTTCCCAAAGGGGGTTCAAGGGGTCCTGGGGGGGCTGGGGAGGGGTTTGGGGTGCTGGGGGGTCCCGGGGGGTCCCCAGAGGGGTCGGGGGGGAGGCGTGTTGGGGGGTTCCAGAGGGTTTTGGGGGGCCCATTGGGGGGGGGTTGAGGGTCCTGGTGGGGGTTGGGGGTGCTGGGGGCTTTGGGGGTGTTGGGGGTGGGTTTGGGGGTGCCGGGGGGGGGGGTGTCACTCACCGGACGAGGTGGCTGATTTTGAGGCGCAGGGTGGGGGTCTCGGGCGAGCCCCCCGAGTCCTCGAGGGGTGGGGGGGGGGTCAAGGAGCCTGCGCTGGAGGGTTTGGGGGGGTCCCAGGGGGTTTGGGGGGGTCCCAGGGGGTTCTCGGGGGGGTCCCGAGGGGTTTGGGGGGAATCTGAGGGGTCCCAGAGGGTTCGGGGGGCTCCCAAGAGGGGTCCGGGGGGGGGGGGGGTTCCAGGGTCCCAATGGGTCTGGGGGGTCCCCGGGGGGGCTCTGAGGGTCCCGAGGGGTTTGAGAGGGTTCTGGGGGGGGGTGTTGGGTCGGCGGCTCCGGGGGGGGTTTGAGGGGTCCAGGGCTGTTTGGGGGGGGGTCCCTGGGGGCTCCGGGGAGGGTCTGGGGGTGTCCCCGGAGGTTTCGGGGGGGCTTGGGGGTGTCCCGGGGGGGTCCCCAAGGATATATGCGCAGCAGCTTCCCCACCAGCTGGGTGGGGGGGCAGGTACCAGGGGTGCATCGTCAGGAAGAGCCGGACGAGGTGGGGGTCCCGCACCTTCCCCTGCGCGTCTGGGGGGGGGGCCCGGGCCGTCACCACCCCCAATTCCCGCACCCCCCGGGACCCCAAAATTCCCAGACCCTGCCCGGGGACCCTCAAAACCCCCCTCCAGGACCCCCCCGAATTTCCCACCCCCCCCAGATCCCTCCAGGGATCCTCAACACCCCCCAAGGGCCCCCCCAAACCCCCGGATCGAAACCCCAGAGACCCCCCCAAACCCCACGTCACCCCCCAGACCCGCCCTCCCCAATTCCCAGAGAGCACCCCCCCAAAACCTAGAGCCCCCCCAAACCACGGGGTCCAGAGCCTCCCCCAGACCCCGGGGACCCCCCCAGACCCCAGAGCCCCCCCAAACCCCACGTCCCCCCCAGACCTGCCCTCCCCAATTCCCAGAGTGTGTGTCCCCCCCTCTCTCCCTAGAGCCCCCCCAAACCCCGGGGTCCAGAGCCTCTCCCAGACCCCAGGGACACACACACACCCCCCCCCAAACCTCGGGGACCCCCCCAAACCCGGCCCCCCCCCCACCGAAGGCGTCGATGCAGCCCTGCAGCAGCTCGTCCAGCGTCGGGCCCCGCTCCAGGTCCAGGGTCATGGTGGGACCCCAAAACTGGGGGGGGGGGACAGAGGGGGGGGGTCAGCACCCACTGGAACCCCCAAACCCAGGAGCTTGGGGGGGTCTCCCATGTCCTGGGGGTCCCGGTTTAGGGGTTCTGGGAAGGATGTGGGGGTCCCCATGTCCTGGGGGGGGGGCCCTTGGTCCCTCTAGAGGACTCAGTCTGGGGGGGGTGGGAGGGATTTTGGGGGTCCCCCCTGGCCCTGGGGAGTCCTGGTTTGGGGGTCCCATGACCTGGGGGGGGGGGTGTCCCCGACTTTGGGGGTCCCAGGGGGGTTCCTGGGGGTCTCGAGGTCCCAGTTTGGGGGTCCGTGGGGCCCCCCAGTTTGGGGGTGCTGGGGGTTCCCCTGGCTTTGGGGGTCGTCCCGGGGGGGGGTCCTGAGGGTCCCAGTTTGGGGGTGCTGGGGGGGATTTTGGGTTTCCCTGGCCCTTTGGGGGTCCCAGTTTGGGGGTGCTGGGGGGCATCCCCTGCCTTTGGGGATTCTGGGGGGGTCCCAGGGATCTTGGGGGTGGGGGGGGTCTCGTTTTGGGGGTGCTGAGGGCCCCCCCCCCGGCCCTGCACGTGCTCTTGCACAAGCTCTTGCACAATTCTCGCACGGGGCCGGGGGGGGGGCCCAAACCCTCCCCCGCACCCCCAAACTCCCTTGCACCCCCATTTCCCCCCCCCCCCCCCCCGGGTCCTGCTCGCCCCGATAAAGCTTCGCTTCCTGCCCCACCAGTTCCGGAGCCTTCCCAGTAAAGGGATGGGGGGGGAACTGGGAGGAACTGGGGATATGGGGGGGGAGGGGAGAGCAGCGCCCGGGCCCCCCCAAAACGCCCCCCCCTTCCCCCCCCCCCCCCCCTCCCAGTCCTTGCCCTCTGGGCTGAGACCGGCCCCAACTCGGGGCACTGGTGGGGCGGTGGCACCAGCTCCCCGTACTGGGAGCACTGGGATGGGGCAAGACGAGGCGCTGGGGGAACTGGGATGGGGGATACTGGGGGAACTGTGATGGGGAGGGGTGCGGGGGGAACTGGGAGCACTGGGATGGGGGGGTACTGGGAGCACTGGGATAGAGGGGTACAAGGGGTACTGGGAGCACTGGGACGGGGGGTACAGGCGATACTGGGAGCACTGGGATGGAGGTGCAGGCAGTAGTGGGAGCACTGGGACGGGGGGTTACTGGGAACACTGGGATGAGGGTACAGGGGGGTACTGGGAGCACTGGGATGGGGGTAACCCGGGGCACTGGGAGCACTGGGACGGGGGGGGTACTGGGAGCACTGGGATGGGAGTAACCCGAGGCACTGGGAGCACTGGGTCGGGGTGCAGGAGGAACTGGGAGCACTGGGACGGGGGACACAGGGGATACTGGGAGCACTGGGATGGGGGCGCAGAGGGAACTGGGAGCACTGGGACAGGGCTCTGTCGGGGGGGGACACCCCGGAGGGGTCCCGCAGTCGTCCGACGCCCCCCCCCCCCCCCCTTGTCCCCCCCTTGTCCCGGATCCCGGGGTCCCCCCCAAACGCCGGGGTCCCCCCCAAATATCATCCCCCCCCCCCCCCATCAGGGACCCACCTGCTCCAGCGGCCTCCGCG